>NC_090647.1:447735010-447737510 GCF_040937935.1 Hyperolius riggenbachi | reverse complement strand
TGGTTGAGAATCCTTTTGCAGAAATGACTGCTTCAATGCGGCTTGGCATGGAGGCAATCAGCCTGTGGCACTGCTCAGGTGTTATGGAGGCCCAGGATGCTTCGATAACGGCCTTAAGCTCATCCAGAGTGTTGGGTCTTGCGCCTCTCAACTTTCTCTTCACAATATTCCACAGATTCTCTATGGGGTTCAGGTCAGGAGAGTTGGCAGGCCAATTGAGCACAGTAATACCATGGTCAGTAAACCATTTACCAGTGGTTTTGGCACTGTGAGCAGGTGCCAGGTCGTGCTGAAAAATGAAATCTTCATCTCCATAAAGCTTTTCAGCAGATGGAAGCATGAACCCACTTTTGAACTAGAAACAGCGGCAGAAGCGCCTGAGCTGGGCTACAGAGAAGCAGCACTGGACTGTTGCTCAGTGGTCCAAAGTACTTTTTCGGATAAAAGCAACTTTTACATGCCATTCGGAAATCAAGGTGCCAGGGTCTGGAGGAAGACTGGGGAGAGGGAAATGCCAAAATGCCTGAAGTCCAGGGTCAAGTACCCACAGTCAGTGATGGTCTGGGGTGCCATGTCAGCTGCTGGTGTTGGTCCACTGTGTTTTATCAAGGGCAGGGTCAATGCAGCTAGCTATCAGGAGATTTTGGGGCACTTCATGCTTCCATCTGCTGAAAAGCTTGCTTCCATCTGCTGAAAAGCTTTATGGAGATGAAGATTTCATTTTTCAGCACGACCTGGCACCTGCTCACAGTGCCAAAACCACTGGTAAATGGTTTACTGACCATGGTATTACTGTGTTAATTGGCCTGCCAACTCTCCTGACCTGAACCCCATAGAGAATCTGTGGGATATTGTGAAGAGAAAGTTGAGAGACGCAAGACCCAACACTCTGGATGAGCTTAAAGGGAAGGTTCAAGCAAAATAACAAAATGAGTTTGACTTACCTGGGGCTTCTACCAGCCCCATGCAGCCATACTGTGCCCTCGTAGTCACTCACTGCTGCTCCAGTCCCCTACTGGCAGCTTACCGACCTCGGAGGTCGGCGGGGCGCATTGCGTACATTTTTACGCATTCCCGCTAGTACAGGAACATTAACACATACATTTTACGCATTACTGGTTCAATGCGTAAATTTGTAGGCATTGAACCAGTAATGCGTAAAAATGTATGTGTTAATGTTTCTGCACTAGCGGGAATGCGTAAAAATGTACGCAATGCCGCCCGCCGACCTCCGAGGTCGGCAAGCTGCCAGTGGGGGACTGGAGCAGCAGTGAGTGACTACGAGGGCACAGGATGGCTGCATGGGGATGGTAGAAGCCCCAGGTAAGTGAAACTCATTTTTTTATTTTGCTTGGACCTTCCCTTTAAGGCCGCTATTGAAGCATCCTGGGCCTCCATAACACCTGAGCAGTGCCACAGGCTGATTGCCTCCATGCCACGCCGCATTGAAGCAGTCATTTCTGCAAAAGGATTCCCGACCAAGTAATGAGTGCATAACTGAACATAATTATTTGAAGGTTGACTTTTTTTGTTTTAAAAACACTTTTCTTTTATTGGTCGGATGAAATATGCTAATTTTTTGAGATAGGAAATTTGGGTTTTCATGAGCTGTATGCCAAAATCATCAATATTAAAACAATAAAAGGCTTGAACTACTTCAGTTGTGTGTATTTGAATCTAAAATATATGAAAGTCTAATGTTTATCAGTACATTACAGAAAATAATGAACTTTATCACAATATGCTAATTTTTTGAGAAGATCCTGTATATGTAGTACATACAGTGGCTTGCAAAAGTATTCAGCCCCCTTGAAGTTTTCCACATTTTGTCACATTACTGCCACAAACATGAATCGATTTTATTGGAATTCCACATGAAAGACCAATACAAAGTGGTGTACATGTGAGAAGTGGAATGAAAATCATACATGATTCCAAACATTTTTTTACAAATCAATAACTGCAAAGTGGGGTGTGTGTAATTATTCAGCCCCCTTTGGTCTGAGTGCAGTTAGTTGCCCATAGACATTGCCTGATGAGTGCTAATGACTAAATAGAGTGCACCTGTGTGTAATCTAATGTCAGTACAAATACAGCTGCTCTGTGATGGCCTCAGAGGTTGTCAAAGGCCTAGTGCACACCAAAAACGGCTAGCAGATCCGCAAAATGCTAGCAGATTTTGAAACGCTTTTTCTTCTTTTTCTGTAGCGTTTCAGCTAGCATTTTGCGGTTTTGTGAAGCGTTTTTGGTGTAGTAGATTTCATGTATTGTTACAGTAAAGCTGTTACTGAACAGCTACTGTAACAACAAACGCCTGGCAAACCGCTCTAAAGTGCCGTTTTTCAGAGCGGTTTGCGTTTTTCCTATATTTAACATTGAGGCAGAAACGCCTCCGCAATCCAAAATCTGCAGAGCCCGGGAGTATGCGTTTCTGCAAAACGCCTCCCGCTCTGGTGTGCACCAGCCCATTGAAATACATTACCCAAGCGTATCCGCAGCC
>NC_090647.1:447625229-447734810 GCF_040937935.1 Hyperolius riggenbachi | reverse complement strand
GGCGGTGGACCGGCCACTCAGAAATAGACTCGATGCTGTCGCTTAAGATAAAGACAATTTATTCACATACTCCATGAACAGAACCGCAACGCGTTTCACGGGTATATTCCCGCTTCCTCAGGCAATAAACAGATAGGAGTACACTGTAAAGACAGAGACAGATAGCGTGTCCTTAGACCAATGTGTATGTGTGCTGACGATTTTTGGTGCATAGTTATGTTAACGTGAATAATGGGTAAACAATGCTGTGGTTAGAGGTATATTGGGAGAGGAGGTGAAGGGCTGTGCGGAGATTGTTATAAGAGTTATAAGGGCGGCAAAAAAAAAAAGACAAGACAAGACAAAAGCAAAGACACAAGTCTCATATTGTTTCCAGTACAGGAAGAGTTAAGAAACGTCACTTGCTATCTATGCAAAAGAGCTTCTCTGAGCTCTCCGATCCAACTTGGGTCTGCTACAGTGCTATTTTCTGAAGCACTTATATATAAAAAAGCTGTGAAAAACAGCTTCAGATAAGATTTTTACTGCAGGGAAGTTCAAAGGTTCATTAG
Source organism: Hyperolius riggenbachi (assembly GCF_040937935.1). Taxonomy (NCBI): domain Eukaryota; kingdom Metazoa; phylum Chordata; class Amphibia; order Anura; family Hyperoliidae; genus Hyperolius; species Hyperolius riggenbachi. The sequence continues at coordinate 447,734,259 of NC_090647.1, read as the reverse complement.
CTCTGCTCTGTTTCATAGTTTAAAATACAGCGTGATTTGTAAATTGCAAATATGATAGAATTAGGCAATGCTAAAAAAAAAAGTTATATACCTGAAAATAAAAACATGAAACTCTTTTCTTTGTTACTAATATTCTATTAATTATCTGTACTACACATAGTACACCTTAAGGCCTGGAACCCACTGAAATCAGCAAACGCGAAACGCAACCGCTAGCGTTTTGTCTGAGCGGTTTGCAAGCGGATTCATGCGTGTTTTCGGTCGCGTTTTGTAACATTGTATTTTTTTGCTCAGCAGCTGCGTAGCGTTTTGCGTTTCGCGTTTTTATCTTGATTGGTCCTGTGAATTATTTTTCATTTTGTTACAGTGTGCTGAACCGCAAAACGCTAGCAAAACCGCTCAGTTTAGGTTTTGCTGAGCGTTTCCGCTAGCGTTTCAATACTTTACATTGAAGCGCTAACGCTCCCAAAATGCTGCATGTCCTGCGTTTGCGTTTCTGGGAAACGCAAACGCTCCTGTGGAAGTTGCCCCATCCATTAACATTAGCCCAGCGTTTTGGCAAAGTGCTAGCGTATCGCAGCGCTGCCAAAAGCGCTCCTGTGGGTTCCATCCCTCAGATGCATCTGTCAGGTTCATTGCTGACAGCGTAGCCCACAGTGACAGGGTTTAATTGATATCTACCTGGAGATTTGCTGTTTAGCAGCTTGAACTACGTCTTGCCAATTAGCTCCTCCCTTGTTCCAGTTAGCCCAGTGGTGAATTGACTTTGTCTACTTCCATCTCTCCACCGGCCTTGCATGCTAAAACGCATACCCCTTGCATGCAACCAGGCCCTGTGGCTAGTGTCAGGGCAGGGTTGCAGGGTAGAGCTCCACTGGGGTAGGTGGGGTTTGGCTTGGAGTTTGCCCAGCAGGTCAGGGTAGGACATGGTAGAAAATAGCAGGCCGTGTTTATTCTTTGTTAGAATCCGCAAATAGCAGGTTGCTTTTTGTATTAAGGTCACGTAAAATTTTGCAGCCCAGCACTCCATTCCTATTAGGAAAAGTGAGATTAACTTTTGAAAGGCATGTTCACTAAAACTGTTTTAAACTATTGGCTGACGGTGCTGTTGTTGGCTGTGACACACACAGTAATATATATGAATGGGACCAGACTGCACCACATTACACAACATGTTGCCATGCAGCATGATACCACAAGCATAGTGTGAAGAAGCCCAGAGGACTAGCAGCATATGGAAGACAAGGGTATGGTAAGGGCAGAACACTGAGCAACAAGACAATAACTTCTCTCAGAGGGAACACTCATCATGAGAAACACTTCCACATGTAATCTGTTGCACTGAACACCATAAATGACCCTAACTCATTCATGATTTATTTATATTTCAGTAGCTAAATTAACACACATAGATGTTCTTAAACTGCAGTTCATGAAAAAGAAATGAGCAAGCTGAGATTTCCCACAGGAGGGAAGATCTGATAGAGGATTGGGTGTTAAAGTGCACCTGTCACTGATAATTACCATTAATAGGTTGATTCCTAATTTGCAATCTATATGTAATGGGCAGATGGCACCCAGTCAAGTGGAATACAAAGTAGCAGAGGGGAGCAGACACAGGAATATACAGGAGTAGCTCTTTCATGACACAGTAACTGCGTCAGGACTTCTTTCATTGAAACTCATTTTTGGGTTCCAAAGAATTATCTATGAGATTTTTTTAAAGTGAACCAGAACCGAGTAAAATAATTTAAAATAAATATATGATGTTCCTGCAAATGAATATTACATACTTCCATTGCCGACAGTTCCTCTCAGAAGCTCGCCATTTTCTTCTAATGATTCCTTCCAGTTATGACAAGATTTTGTCAGGACTAAAATATATCAATTGCTGTCAGTTATAACTGAAAGGACAATTGATGTGCAAGGTAATGTCAATGTTTCCCTATTGCACAAGTGGGAGACATTACAGCTGCTACGGGGTCATCTCCATTTTTAAAATGGAGGACAGAGAATTTCACTGATCAAAGTAGACAAACAGGATGCAGGAGAGGAGAAAGAGATTGATAAGTAGACTATGCAGGTGGTAAGTATGACATATGTATGTTTATTTTGACTTTTCATTTTCAGTTCAGGTTTACTTGAAAAACTTTAGTTTACAATGTGTAGAACTATACATGTTTCTGGGTGGCATGGTGGTAAAGTGGATTCTCACCTTGCAATGCTAAATTCCTGGTTGGTATCTGGCTATGTGGGTTTCCTCCTTCGGGCACTCAGTTTGTCTCCCACATCGCAAAGACATGCAGGTATGTTAACTGGCTGGCCCCAGAAAACTGGCCTAAACACTAATCCAATCATACGTTTATTTTCAGTTTAGCTTTGCTTTAACTCAGGCTTTCTCAACCAGGGTTCCTCGACCTCGAGTACTCCGCAGCGGTTCCTTGGCATTTTACCCCATCATTGGGGTTGGGGGAAGTTTGATAGATAGACAACACACTATAACAGGGGGTACTATAAAAAGAAGCATTAAATTCAAAATAATAATGAGCACATTAATAAAAAGCACTAGAATAAAGAGACATTATAATGAAGGACACTGTAATAGGGGGGGGGGGGGGGGGGGTAGTGGCATTAACGGCCACACCAGCTTTTAAAGATAAAACAGCCACACCAGCTTTCAAAATCAATTTAGGGGTTCCTTGAAAGCCAAAAAATACTTGCAGGGGTTCCTTGGGATCCAGAATATATTTGCAGGGGTTCCTTGGGATCCAGAATATATTTGCAGGGGTTCCTTGGGATCCAGAATATATTTGCAGGGGTTCCTTGGGATCCAGAATATATTTCCAGGGGTTCCTTGGGATCCAGAATATACTTGCAGGGGTTCCTTGGGATCCAGAATATATTTCCAGGGGTTCCTTGGGATCCAGAATATATTTCCAGGGGTTCCTTGGGATCCAGAATATATTTCCAGGGGTTCCTTGGGATCCAGAATATATTTCCACGGGTTCCTTGGGATCCAGAATATATTTCCAGGGGTTCCTTGGGATCCAGAATATATTTCCAGGGGTTCCTTGGGATCCAGAATATATTTGCAGGGGTTCCTTGGGATCCAGAATATATTTGCAGGGGTTCCTTGGGATCCAGAATATATTTCCAGGGGTTCCTTGGGATCCAGAATATATTTGCAGGGGTTCCTTGGGATCCAGAATATATTTCCAGGGGTTCCTTGGGATCCAGAATATACTTGCAGGGGTTCCTTGGGATCCAGAATATATTTCCAGGGGTTCCTTGGGATCCAGAATATATTTGCAGGGGTTCCTTGAGATCCAAAAAGTATTTCCAGGGTTCCTCCAGGTTAAAAAGGTTGAGAAAGGCTGCTTTAACTGAAAGGAAAGGAGAACAGTAAGTCAACCTGAAATGCCACTAGACTTCCCCGTGTCTCCATCGGGGTAGGTTACAATAACTGAGCCTGGAGGGCTGGGCCGCCCTGCTGCATTAAAAATAGTTTAGAACATGAGAAAGAAGTTGAGCAAAGGGATAAAGGAGGAAAATATTCCAATCTAATTTTACACTCTCCGGCTCATGATTATCAGAACGATTTTATTTTTAATTTTTGCCATTTCCAAATTTTGAAGTGATTGTTTATTAAACAGAACATTACGTCACGCTGTAAATGACTGCAGGCAAATGCTGTAGACTGGCTATGGCCCACTAGAGTGTTTTGAGCTGCGCTTTGGAATTGCCAGCGATTTCAAAGGCGCTACACTAATGAAAGTAAAGAAAGAGGAACTGTTTGCAAATTGGAATTGCTCTGCAAAAACAAAGCACTAAGAAAAAAATATGCTTCTAAAAGCAGTGGAAATGGCTGTACAGAATTACAAACGCAAGTGGGCGCCCAGCCTCATTCCTTTTCTGCACTTAGGGCCGGTTCACGCTGTAAAAACTTATCCATGACTCAATTTTTAGTCCTGGACCAAAACCGGAGCCATGGACCCCCCCCCCCCCCCCTCACCTGGGACTCCCCTTCCCCGGTCCCCCTCTAGCTGGTTTCTTTTAAAATCAATCGGGCAACGAGTGGGGAACTCACTCACCTCCTTGCTTTCCACTGCTCACCGCGTCACTTCCTGCAGTGCCGCCCTCTGTACTACATTGGGCGGCCCACCCCCCGCTATATCCGCTGCCCCTCTTCCTGCCTGCTACACCCTCCAGCATGGAGGCCCTCCCACCCACGGCCACTAATTGGACTGGAAACGTGCTGCAAAAATGCAGAACGGATCCGGTTTTTATCCCTACGTTCCAGTTTTTGAAAACCGGAGCCCGGACTGCAGATTGTGTTCTGCAACCGCATGTAGTGTGGACCGAGCCTTACCAATTGCTTGTTCTATAATCCTGTGCCACACCCATGCAGTAGCTGGATAAACTAGAAGTTTGTCTACACTAGAAAGTAGAGTTGGTTAATGTGATGCAAATAACTCCAGCTCATGTGTAAATTTAATGCAATTCTATGCTGCTTGGAACTTGGACCATCAGAATAGACAGGAGATGCATTTGATTGGCCCAATTACAAGGAGCATACAATTTGCATGAAATCTACATGTATGTCACAATTGTTTTTTGTTTGTTTTTTTGTATAAAAAAAAATGCAACATAAAACAACATTGAAGTTACAGCACAACTCCAGCTCACACGCAGGTGAGGGAGCAGTAAACATATAAAACAATAGACAGTCCTAGTACCCACTAGCCTCTTTACATTTCATCTTCTATACCTTCCCAGCACAACCCATTATAGGTTATCCTTACTTATCAATATTGAAAATGCATTCAAGTATGTACAATATTATAATCAGGGTTGCATTTGACTTAAGGTGCATACACACATCAGACTATAGTCTTTGGAAAATGAAAGATCACAGACCAATCTTACCACCCTCCATGTGGTATGAGAGCCATACTCTACACAGTCTATTCTATTGAGCTGAACTCCCCATCAGAAAAGATCTTTGCAAGATGCTGCACACACAGACGCTGTACAGGCACAAAAGATTCAGTATCTGCAAAAGATCTGTTCCTGCCAAAGATCCATTCCTGCAAAATGCATTCATAGTCTATGAGATCTGCAGATCATCATACACACCTTGTTTAACCTCCTTAGCGTTAACCCCGTGTGTGACACGGGGTAAGCCGCCGGAGGGTGCCGCTCAGGCCCTGCTGGGCCGATTTACATAATTTTTTTTTTGCTGGACGCAGCTAGCACTTTGCTAGCTGCGCCAGCACACCGATCACCGCCGCCCCGCGCCCGATCGCCGCTATCCGTTGCGGCGCGTGCCCCCCCAGACCCCGTGCGCTGCCTGGCCAATCAGTGCCAGGCAGCGCCGAGGGGTGGATCGGGACTCCCAATGACGTCACGACGTCGATGATGTCGGTGACGTCATCCTGCCCCGTCGCCATGGCGACGGGGGGAAGCCCTCCAGGAAAGGGATTTCCTGATCGGAAATCGCCGAAGGCCCAGGGCTCGCTACATGATTTAAAAAAAAAAAAAAAACTGCTGCGCTGCCTCCTGGCGGAATTTTTCATACCGCCAGGAGGGTTAACTGACCTTCATCTGCAGATCAGATCCAGCAGGATGGATCTTCAGATCTGCAGATGATTGTCTGATCTGCAGATGAAGGTCTGTAATGCTGGGGATACACGGTACGTTTCTGTACCGTGTATCGACCAGCTGATCTGGCCAGCTGATAATATTCAAGCCGCTTGACCCCCAACCGCTCGATTCCCGCCTGCGGACAATGGCAGTGAATCGAGCGCTGATAAGGAAGCGCCAGTGGGGGCAAGCGGTTATCGATCCGCGCGCACGCACCGACGAGCGGGGACGCGGCTGGGGTCAATCCGGCGGCTAATCGAGCCGCCGGTCGACCCGTGTATCCCCAGCATTAAACAAGGTGTGTATGATGATCTGCAGTTCTCATAGACCATGAATGCATTTCGCAGGAACGGATCTTTTGCAGGAACAGATCTTTTGCAGATTCTGATCTTTTGTGTCTGTGCAGCATCTTTGTGTGCAGCATCTGGCAAAGATTTGTATCTGATGGGGAGTTCAGCTCCATAGAATAGACTGTGTAGAGTATGGCTCTCATACCACATGAAGGGTGGTAAGATTGGTTTGTGATCTTTCATTTTCCAAAGACTATAGTCTGATGTGTGTATGCACCTTTAAATTTATTGCATAAGGTGTACCAAAACAGAGTCAAATTAAGCAATATCAAGTATATACACCTTAGTATACAGTCATCTGAATTCAATTCATTTATTTATTAATAATCCATGGCTTCCACACTTTCTCAAAATTTGGAGGCACAATCCCTGGGCATAAAGATCACTTTTATACAGATGCAAAGAATTGTTCACAACCTTCTTCCAATGCTGTAATGACGGTGGGTCAGTTTGCTTACAATTTAGGATAATAGCCTTAAGGTGGCCATACACTCATTAGATGTGCAGCAGATAGATCATCAGACAGATTTCTGAGCTATCTGATGTGTTTAGGAACATTTTTTACTAGGAAAAGATTTCCAATAGATTTCAGTATGAAATATATTGAAAATCGATCTGATGGCATTTTTTTTGCCATCAGATTTCCATTAGGTCCAATGCAAAATGTTAAGCAATCTCAACAGATCGACCTAGATTTTCCAGCATGTCAGATCGATAGAAATCGATCAAAAAACAGCAGCACATCGATCGGCCGGTCAATCGATTTGCGATCGACCGATCGATATCGATCGGTTGGCCGCTAATCGGCTCAGTGTATGGGACCCTTTACTGTAGTAATATAATAATATACCAACCAGAGTCCGTTGTGCTCGAGTCCGAGCCAAAGTAGTCACATTCCCCAAGAGACACCAAGTAGGGTCCATGGGGGTTTTAAGTTTAATTATTTTGGTGATATAGTCACATATTTATTGCCAAAGGTGTGCTAGTTTTGGACAGTGCCACATAACATGACAAAGTTAGCCGAGTCAGCATTGCAGCACCAACAGGAACCAAAGCCCAAGGGATCAATTTGAACCACTTAAGGAATCCTTACCACAAGTGTACACCCCCCAGTGCACAGCCATACAACTTACCACCCAAATGAATCTTGCCTCCTTTTCTTGTCCCTAACAAGGCTTAACTTTGGTGGTCTCTATTCGCTGCTGCGATCCATAGTTTTCTTTTTATTTTAATAAAAAAGCGAGTTTTTTAAAATAAAATCATTGTACCACCACTCCCTCCCCCCTTTACCCCCCCCCCCCAACTAAATTGTCCCTGGATGGCGATCCATCCACTTCCTCTCCTCTCATAGGAATCAGCCTATGAGAGGGATTTTACTGTGAGCCGCTTGGAGTGTCCCCTGTACAGCGCTGTGCTAGATCGCAGCACTGTACAGATGTAAACAAACCATTTTTTTTTTCCTTAAGAGCCTGCCAGCTGCGATCGTGGGCGTTCCCTGCTAATCCCTGCCCACCACTCTTGACGCCGATTGGCGTTAGGCGGTCCTGGGGCTGCCACCATCCCGCCGCCGAATGGCGATAGGCTGTCGAGAGGGGATTAAGTAGTTTAATTGGAGTTATATAACCTCTATGAATAATCTTGAATTGGATTAGTTTATCACGTGTTGAAATGAAGTACTCAAAGGGTTTGATACAGATATCTTCCTATTCTTCGTCATCCAAATTGGGTTAGAATACTCAGCCATGGTTGTTTGAACACAGATACATGTGATTACGTCAATAAAATATTTTAGTAGGAAGTGATACTGCACAACAAGATTGGGTCACTGCGTCAGATTGACCCCAAATAATATTTTGATATATGGCAGATAGGGCCTTGGTTAGTTTATCGTTAAATACTATGTCTTCTATTTCTGAGGTATTAAGTCTAACGGGCTCTCATCCAAATTGAGCACTAAACGCTTGCCTCAGCTGAATATATCTAAAAAAAAAAAAAGAAATTGTTTGTGAGAGAAAAGGTATCTTTAATACATTCGATGAGGGTCCCCGATTGGATTATGTGGGCCATGTGAGTGACACTTTTGGTAATCCAAATGATGGGATCAGGTATTTATTTATTATTTATTTATTTGTTGTATTTATAAAGCGCCAACATATTACGCAGCGCTGGACATTAATTTAGGTTACAGACAATATTTAGGGGTGACAAACAGCAATATGACAATACAGGAATACAAGAAAACCAGATCACACAGCACAGTATGAGTACAAGGTAATGCTTAGTCAGTCACTGGATGGGAGCATGGAGTTAGGCAAGTTAGGTTCACTTAAATGCATAGCATGGGTGCACAGTAATGGAGGTGCATGATCAGGTAGGACACAAAAGGAGTGAGGACCCTGCCCAAAGGCTTACAATCTAGAGGGAGAGGTAGGGACACGAGAGGTAGGGGACCAGAGTTCGGCTGTGGGTTTAGAGCAATTGTGAGGGGTGGTAGGCAAGAGTGAAAAGGTGAGTTTTGAGGGCCTTCTTGAAGGTGTTGAAGGAGGGGGCTGCCCTAATGGGTGGAGGTATAGTATAGAAGTGTTGGAAATTTGGATTGTTTAATAATGGCATCTTAGGAAACAGCTTATTTTTAGGTGTATGGTTCCAAGTGTGTATTATTTCCCAAGCTATGATAGAATTATTAAGGTGGCCATACATCAGGCGACTTGGCGGCCGATCGACTATCCAATTCAATTATTATGAGAGCCAAGAGCCTGCTGATCGATGATGTGACTAAGTTTAGACCAAAATTAGTTGTACGTATCGATCGGACATGCTGCAAGATGTAGGGCTCAATCTGGTGCGCGACAGTAACAGCGTGCAATATGGGTACGAGCAACGAAACCCCTGGTCTGTCCCCCCTAATGTAAAATGTGCCCCCTGCAGTAGATGTTACCTGCCGGCGTCCCCCGCTGGCTCCGTCTCCGCACTGCCAGCATATACGTGGGCGTGTGTGACATCACACAAGCACCCTCATTGTGACGCCAACCATGTGGGGCACAAGTACGGGAAGCAGTGCAGTGACAGAGCCAGCGGCGGACACTCACAGGTAACGTATACTGCACGGGGCACATTTGACATTAGGGGGACAGCACCGGGGGACCGGGCCGAGGGCCAGTGTGGCGGTGGATGTGGCATCACAAGGCTAATTCCCAAGAGATTTGATCAGAGAGAGATCTGTATCTGCCCATACATCATCTGATATATGGGAACCTTTAGCATTTCAGTGACCCTCTCTACTAGAGAGTAAGGTCAAGGTCAACTAGTCAGGCAATGTTGACCACTCTTCACAGACAATGACAGGGAGCCTAGGCAGTGAAAATGATCAATATCTCCTGAGAGTGGCTTGAAAAGTGCAAACCCACAACTTTTGTTTACAGAGGGGCTCCTTAATTTAGGTGCACTTTAAATTTGTCTGATGAAAACAACATGAGGGTATGACCGTTATCTGTAGTCTCTGGACTGCTGTTCAGACAGTAGAGGCTGTTATCTTCTCCAACAGTGATTAATCTATTTATAATCACTCACTGACAAGGCAACTGAGAGCTGTGAGGCTTCTGGTGGTATAAAAGTTAATCCACAGACAAGAGTGTAAAGTATGCAGGGGGTGGTATGCAGAAATAGATACAGAGAGGGAGATAAAGTGAATGAGAGGGACTGGCTGGAGAGCAATATGTCTCAATGTCACAACAAGGCAGAGAGAGATAGCAGCTGCTACTGTGACCGCTAAGTACACTATGCATGGGGCAGGGACAGCATCCAATCAATAAGACCACATAACCCTCACTTCCTCCATTCACAATGTGTACACACACTGCCCCATTCAACCTGTTCATTCACAAACACATGGACTCCTAATCAGGGGAGACAGATGGATAAATGAGGTCAGGCAGTGCAACAAACTGCTCTCTAGTTAATCAGAAACATTAATGTGTCCAGTATTTTACTTCTTGCAAGTCATTACACTATACCATGCATGAAAAAAGGCACCCATTGTCATAGAGTTTCTTGTTTTTGATATAATTCAGTCATATTAATTCCAGGCCATTTATTAGCAAGAATCCTAATAGTAATAACATTAATAATAATGCATGCATAGACCCAGTCCCAAAGTAAAATGGTTGAATTAACACCAGGGTCCTAATGTTTTCTATTATCTATAAAATACATTTTCAGTACCTAGCAAGTGGAAAAGTACTGAAAAAGTAACACCAAATTATAGGTAATTTTGGTGTACTTATTTGCTTTTGAGTGCTGAAAACTTAATTTTACTGCTACGGCCTAAACACATCTCCTGTGATTCCATATCCATCAAGTCATAAACATGAGCACCATGCATGCAAACAAACATTTGTAATGGGGCTCTAGGCAAGGTAGTAGATTTGGGCCTCCTTGTGGTCTTTTCGGTAAGCTGAAGTGGAGAAAGGTCAGAGAAGGTGGAAGGTGGGCTCCTTGACATCCACTTGGCCCCAGGCACCTGCCTAGGCAGCCTGGTGGACAGTGGCGTAGCTACAAACCTCTGGGCCCTGATGCGGAATCTGGATGTGGGCCCCCCTCCCAGCAACACTCGACACACACAAATCCCTATAGCCAGCTATAGGTCCCTTCAGTATAGGTAGCCAGGCATAGGTAAGCCAGTATAGTTGCCCCCGGTATAGGTTAGCCAGGTAGGTGCCTCCAGCATAGGTAGCCAGTATAGTTGCCCCCAGTATAGGTAAGATAGGCAGGCACCCCCGGTATAAGTTAGATGGGTAAGTGCCCCCAGTACAGGTTAGCTAGGTGGGTGCCTCTAATATAGGTAGCCAGAATAGTTGCCCCCATCATAGGTTAGATAGGTAGATGCCCCCAGTATAGGTTAGTTAGGTAGGTGCCTCCAATATAGGTAGCCAGTATAGTTGCCACCTGTATAGGCTAACTAGGTAGGTAGGTGCCCCCAATACAGGTTAGATAAGTAAGTGCCCCCAGTATAGGTTAGATAGGTAGCTGCCCCCCAGTATAGGTTAGATAGGTAGGTGCCCCCCAGTATAGGTTAGATTAGGTAGCTGCCCTCCAGTAAAGGTTAGATTAGATAGCTGCCCCCCAGTATAGGTTAGATTAGAAAAATGTTCAGAGAGTTTGGCAGGCACTCAGGGTTTGCTGTAGAAGAACCAGACAACATTCACTCAGGCAAGCTCAGGGGCGTAGCAATAGGGGGTGCAGCGGTAGCGACCGCATCGGGGCCCTTGGGCCAGAGGGGCCCCGAAGGGCCCTCCCTCAACTACAGTATTAGCTCTCTATTGGTCCTGTGCTCATAATAATCACTTCTATAGATACTTTGAATAGTGGTAATCATTAACAAGCTGTTCCCCATCCCATTCTTGCACCTCTGACACTGTAGTTACCATTGGCAGGTTTTGGTGCGCCGTATCAATTGTTATGTATAGAGTGCTTGAGGGGCCCCATTGTAAGACTTGCATCGGGGCCCACAGCTCCCTAGCTACGCCACTGGGCAAGCTATGTGCTCAAGATCAAAAAAGGAGTAGTATATGCAAACATATGGAGAGACAAGAAAAGATCTGGCACTATAGCTTTAATTGTAGCAAAAATGGACAAGTGCTAAAGTGCTGTCGTGCAGTAATACATTAAGCAATGCAGGATCGTGATTGATCAAAAAACATTGAAAAATAGCAATAGCACAAGGTGGTTTGCTAACCTGAGTGTCAGGGAGGTAGCAGGTGTGGGTGCCAATAGGTGCACGGCCTTACGCCGTTTCGCAGGGCAAACGCCAAGCTTCTTCCTCGGAAGAAGCTTGGCGTTTGCCCTGCGAAACGGCGTAAGGCCGTGCACCTATTGGCACCCACACCTGCTACCTCCCTGACACTCAGGTTAGCAAACCACCTTGTGCTATTGCTATTTTTCAATGTTTTTTGATCAATCACGATCCTGCATTGCTTAATGTATTACTGCACGACAGCACTTTAGCACTTGTCCATTTTTGCTACAATTAAAGCTATAGTGCCAGATCTTTTCTTGTCTCTCCATATGTTTGCATAGGTTAGATTAGGTAGCTGCCCCCCAGTATAGGTTAGATTAGGTAGCTGCCCCCAGTATATAGTTAGATTAGGTAGCTGCCCCCCAGTATAGGTTAGATTAGGTAGCTGCCCCCCAGTATAGGTTAGATTAGGTAGCTGCCCCCAGTATAGGTTAGATAAGGTAGCTGCCCCCCAGGATAGGTTAGATTAGGTAGCTGCCCCCCAGGATAGGTTAGATTAGGTAGCTGCCCCCCAGGATAGATTAGATTAGGTAGCTGCCCCCCAGGATAGGTTAGATTAGGTAACTGCCCCCCAGGATAGGTTAGATTAGGTAGCTGCCCCCCAGGATAGGATAGGTAGGTGCCCCCCAGGATAGGATAGGTAGGTGCCCCTTAGGATAGGTTAGATTAGGTAGCTGCCCCCCAGTATAGGTTAGATTAGGTAGCTGCCTCCCAGTATAGGTTAGATTAGGTAGCTGCCCCCCAGGATAGGTTAGGTAGCTGCCCCCCAGGATAGGTTAGGAAGCTGCCCCCCAGGATAGGTTAGGTAGATGCCCCCGACGATAGGTTAGGTAGCTGCCCCCCACGATAGAATAGGTAGGTGCCCCCCAGGATAGGTAGCTGCCCGCCAGGTTAGGTAGGTGCCCCCACCCCAATAATGGACGGGGGAGCCTCAGCCGCGGGGAGGGAAGCCCGACCTCTCCCTCCCTTCCTCTCCCCAGGCTCCCCCCTCGAAATTCTGAGTGAGCGTGCAGGGTAGCGGCGCTATACTAAACTACTCACCTCCGTCCCAGGTTCCAATCGTCGCTGGTCTCCTCCCGCTCCACATAGATGCTGTCAGCGTGTACGCAGCGTGTGTATCAGCATCTATGCGGAGCGGGAGGAGACCAGCGACGATTGGAACCTGAGACGGAGGTGAGTAGTTTAGTATAGCGCCGCTACCCTGCACGCTCACTCAGAATTTCGAGGGGGGAGCCCGGGGAGAGGAAGGGAGGGAGAGGTCGGGCTTCCCTCCCCGCGGCTCCGGCTCCCCCCTCCATTACAGCGCACACCCTCAGGGCAGCGAGCGGCACAGGCAGCACGGGCCTGGAAACGGGTATGGGCCCCCCGGGCCCCTCCCCCGCCTCTTCAGGAGCCGGGCCCGGTCGCGAAGGCGACTGCTGCGACCCCAGGCCCTACGCCCATGCTGGTGGATGATCCTCCTCTGCATACATACTGTATCATTCAAAATCCTCTTACATATCATTCAAATCCTTTTTGTTACGGTAATTATGTATCTTGTATATTGGTGTACACTATTGTCTGTATTGTTATGTACCTCATGTTCATTTCTTACTTTGTACAGCGCCATGGAATATGTTGGCGCTTTATAAATCGATAATAATAATAATAATAATACTGCATAACACATAGGCACTAAGATTGCTATCATTCCGACTTAAGGTCTCATATTTTAAAGTGAAATTCAAGGTCAACAAGACAAGACACAGAACATTTATATTGCGCTTTTACCCTTGACGGAAGCAAAGAGCCAGAGCTGCAGCCACTATGGGCGAAACTCAGTAGGCATTAGCAGTGTTAGGAAGCCTTGCCCCAGGACTCCTTACTGCATAGGTGCTGGCTAACTGAACAGGGAGAGGTGAGAGTCAAACCCTGGTCTCCTGTGTCAGAGGGAGAACCCCTTAAAGTGTTAAAGTCGGGTGATTATGAAGAAAACATACATACTTGGGTCTTCCTCCAGCCCCCCCCCCCTCTCCCCCCGGAGACCTGATCACTCCCAAGCCATCCTTTTCTGCCTGTTTACCTGCAACTAGCTCCGGAGAATCCTCTAGTCGGGGCCAGTGCGTGCAGGCGCAGTTCGGGCAGGCGCAGAATGCTCCTGGCGATGTAACTGGAGAACTTTCAGGGGCCAATTGCGGGCAAACGGAGAGGCAGAAGAGGACGATGTGGGAGCGATCAGGCGGGAGGGGGCTGGAGGAAGCTCCAAGTATGTATATTTTCTTTATAATCCCCATCTCAGGTTCCCTTTAACCAGTACACTATCCAGTCACAAAATATGTAATCCTAGTTCCATTTGTAGATGTTTGACTTGAGGAAGAAAAATTATGTATGCCTGTTGTTACTTGACTGTTTCTGGAGCTGAGCTAGAAATGTAAGGCTAATGATGCAGTGGCATGTAAATCCATGTTCTAATAAAAACTGTATGCATGCCTCTTTATGCGGTGACTTTCACTTTGTATCTTTATATAAAATGTTCTGCAAACAGCCTGATAACAGTTTTTTGCTGCCACAACTCTGCATGACTCACTCCAAAGACATTAATGGAGCACTGATACTGAGCTGATAATAGTAATGGATATAGGCCACAACTGTAAATATAGCAGACATAGTGGTCGATTCATAAAGCATTACCGCATTCAGTAATGCAGAAAAAAGCTGACTTTACCGAGCACTTAGGAAAATGTCAATTCATAAAAGCTGTTACCGCATGAAAAGCTGAAAATACCGAGCAGTGAGGTAAATTACCGACTTGTGTGGTAATTACCTCAACACACGTCAGTAAATGTCAATTGATAAAGATTAGAACAGGCGGTAAAGCCAGGAAGCAATACCGCCTGCTTTGAAGTGGTGATAAGAGTGCGAAGTCTGTGCAGGACTGTGCTGGGAATGGAAACTCACAAGCAGAAGCAGTGAGATCTCCCCCCAGGCAGCCGCAGAGTGATGGGAAAAAACAGGCTTCTCCAGAATTCCTCCAACTTTTTAACCGAGTTCCTGTGTGAATGATACTAGGAGCTGGAGGTGAAAATCACCTAAGCATGGCATATGTAACGTTTCTTCAAGTTCTTCTAAGCTGTGGCAATTAAATAGAATGTTAAGAAAGTGTAATAGATAGTTTCAGAGCAGATTCAGAGCAAGCAGAGGCAGTATAACAAAACATGCTCATCTAAAGGGGAAGTTGGGATGCCTCTTGTATTGTAATGCTGTCTCTGCATGTAACAACACAGACAACTCACACTCTACTGCTGTTACTGACAGTTGGGCTTTGGTAAATCACCTCACTTCTACCGCACCTGTAAATATTTTTATGAATTAGCACACAGAAGTCTAACATACCGAATGCGGTATTTTCCCGACCAGATTTTTTTACCGCACAGCCTTTTATGAATTGACCCCCATAGAAGATGTGAGGGGACCCAGGGGAGGGAGGTCCAATATGTTCTTCACTTGTTCATCATCATGATATTCAACTCATCTCTCTCTTTTATTCCTCATGTTCACTCCATATCCAGCTCCTGCCATCGGCAACTAAAACACATATCTCGCATCCATCCCTTTCTCACTCATGACACAACTAAAATGTTAATACATGCTCTCATAATTTCTCGTCTGGACTACTGCAACGTACTACTTTGTGGACTACCTTCTAACAAACTGGCCCTGCTCCAGTCGGTACTGAACTCAGCTGCTCGTCTCATTCATCTTTCTTCTCGATCTTCCTCTGCTGACCCTCTTTGTCAAGCTCTTCACTGGCTGCCAATTAACCAGAGGATCCAGTTCAAACTCCTAACCCTAATCTACAAAGCTCTCCACAATCTCTCTCCCCGGTACATATCCTCACTAATTTCCAGATACAAACCTAATCGCAATCTCAGATCGGCACATGATCTTCTGTTGTCCTCCTCTAGAATCAACTCCTCACATTCACGTTTACAAGACTTCGCACACGCTGCACCCCTCCACTGGAATGCCCTCCCACAACACATCCGTCACTCGCCAACCTTTGTTACCTATAAACACTCTCTAAAAACACACTTGTTCCGACAAGCATATGCGCTACCTTAGGCCACTTCCCTTTGTACTAAGACCAAATTGCACTCCTACTAGGTATCCTAAAACACAAAGCCTCTATATATTTGCTGCATACTACCCCTCCTCCTGTTTCCCCCCCATTCCCTTTAGATTGTAAGCTCGCAAGGGCAGGGCTCTCTCCCCCTTTTGTGTCTTGGTAACTATTATACATTTTATTCATCATGTTAATTTTATCACTGTCATTACCAATTCTATAATTTGTATTTTGTATCATTCTTTGTATTTTGTCACTAATTATGTATCTTGTTACATAGTTACATAGTTATTTTGGTTGAAAAAAGACATACGTCCATCGAGTTCAACCAGTATAAAGTACAACACCAGCCTGCTCCCTCACATATCCCTGTTGATCCAGAGGAAGGCGAAAAAACCCTTACAAGGCATGGTCCAGTTAGCCCCAAAAGGGAAAAATTCCTTCCCGACTCCAGATGGCAATCAGATAAAATCCCTGGATCAACATCATTAGGCATAACCTAGTAATTGTAGCCATGGATGTCTTTCAACGCAAGGAAAGCATCTAAGCCCCCTTTGTATTTTGGTGTACATCATTGTCTGTATTATTATGTACCCCATGTTTGTTTCTTACTTTGTACAGCGCCACGGAATATGTTGGCGCTTTATAAATCAGCTCGTCGTGAGGGAATAGTAAGTCTATGGTGACTTACACACTATTGTGATGTGATGCAACCGAAGTAGCAAAATTGCTGCAAGCCCGCAGCAAATTCAGCAGTGCGTTGCCACATGATCCATGCCTACTGCATGGATTGTACAGCAATGCAAATCTATGGTAATGAAGTATGGTAAGTGTGAGTGAGCATTTGCCGTAGCGATGGTAATCGAGTGTCGTACTTCCTGTCCAGCAAGGAGAACGTCAATGAGTGGTGGCAGTGCTACGCATGTTACCCTGTCAGCACATTCTGCTGCAGAGTAATATGAAAGGGGACATGGTGCGGTGCAATCACCTGCCCCATGCTCTCCTGCCACAGGACTATCGCACCACATGATATGTGAAACTAGCCTGAAAGGAAAGTGCTAGTGATGGGTCGTTCGCGAACGAGCCGGCTCTAAGAGCCGGCTCTTTGCTGCGAACGACAAGAGCCGGTTCTCAGTTTTGAAAGAGCCGATGCCTCAGCCGCCCCACAGAGCTCTGCTTTGCTCTGCAATAAAGGGTGCTGAGGCATGCTGGGAGATGTAGTCCTCCTCTTGCAGCTTGTAGGAGTGTATGGGGCAGAGCAGAGCAGTAGCAGGAGGGATTGCCCCAGTCAGAGAAGCAGTCTGGAATTGTCATGGAGATGGGGGCGGGGCTTTTACTCCGATTCTGAGTGGTGTTTAGTGATATTTAATGAAGAGCCGATTCAGAGCCGTAAGAGACGGCTCTTTAATGGGAGCCGATTCAGAAGAGTCGATTCTCTGAAAAGAGGCGGAATTCCCATCACTAGAAAGTGCACAGAAATGTATTTTCCCACACAAGCCACACCTACCTAGTGAGTCCAAAAGCCCTTATAATTCTGCTCATTACTGTTCTTCCAATATAGTTCCCATTATAGAACTGCTTTCCCTATTCATTCATTCTCAAATATAAACCCAACTGTCATCACAGATGCCCATCAATGATACAATCTTGATTGTACAACCAGAGCCAGTGCTTCCCTAGGGCAAACTGGGCAATTACCCCAAGCACCTGAGCCAGCTGCCAAGCCCCTTGGGTCTTTCCCCAACTACTGTGGTGCGCAGAGCCTCTGCAGAGTTTTAGGCAGTGTAGCGGCTCACCTGTCCCAGTTGGTTCCCGCATCCATTACTCTACGCTGGCCATATCTTCTCAGTGATCAGGCAGAATGTTATGTAACAAAATGCCCAGGGTCACGGAAAGGAGGTGCCCCTGCCAGGATGAAGACGGGAATGTACAGACTGAGCCAGACAGGACAGGTGATTCGCGCGGGGCCCTGGAGGGTGGTGGGGGAATTTGGCAGAAACAAAGCTGCTTTAGGAGGGAGTTGGGGCTGCCCCTAGGTTAATTTTGCTCAGGAGCCACAATGTAACTAATGAGCCCGAGTAATTTAACAAAATGCTAACATGTTAACAGTGACAGTGAAGCATAGACTGTATGCTTCACTGTACTTCACGGTATGCCACGCAAAAAGAAGCTTTCCTGATCTGCTGTTACAGGCACTGCAATGGCCACTATGAACGTTGCCTAAGAAATAATCATTTTTATCCAAGAATAGTACAGATTTATTTTATTTGTTTTATCTGATCAAAATAAAGAATTGTTCAAAAAAATTGTACCATTAATGGCCACCTTAAGCAGGGCCGGCGCTACCATAGAGGCAGAGGAGGCAGCTGCCCCAGGGCCCCAGAGCTTGTAGGGGCCCCCAGTGGCTACAAGAGGAAAAAAAAATTTCAAATCGGCCTTATAGTTTTTGAGAAAATCGATTTTAAAGTTTCAAAGGAAAAAAATACACATTTAAAAACCTGCCGACTTTAATGGTTGATGGCAAATCCACCTTAAATGCTAGAAACCCTAAATTTGCAGGATATGTTAAGGAGATCATTAGGAATAAGAGGAAAAAACAATTTTTCAAAAAGACCTTATAGTTTTTGAGAAAATCGATTTTAAAGTTTCGAAGGAAAAAAGTATACTTTTAAATGTGGTAAATGTCACTTTTAGTAGCAAACCCAACGGTAATGTAATTTTACATGCATCAAACGAAAGCGCAATAAATTTCTTGACAGGGATTCCAGGGGGTCTATATGCAGCCGCATCGCTTTGGCCAGGGATCGCTATACAGCCGCAATATGGCTGCATGAAGATCCCTGGCATTTTTTTCTATTTTCCCAATTTTTTTTTTCTGTTTAGAGTGTGGGAATTTTTTTTTTTTTTAAATTATGTGGGGTCCCCCCTCCTGAAACTTTTTAACCCTTGTCCCCCATGCAGGCTGGGATAGCCAGAATGTGGAGCTCCGACCGATTGGGACTTCACACCCTGACTATACCAGTTGCAAAAAAGGTCCCTTAAAGAGGATCTGTAACCTCAAAAAATCCCCTGGGGGGTACTCACCTCGGGTGGGGGAAGCCTCCGGATCCTAATGAGGCTTCCCACGCCGTCCTCTGTCCCACGGGGGTCTCGCTGCAGCCCTCCGTGCAGCCGTGACGTAATATTTACCTTCCTGGCTCCTGCACAGGCGCTCTGACTGCTGTCGGCTCCGAACTACACGGAAATACCCGATCGCCGTCGGGTCTGCTCTACAGCGCAGGCGCAAGTTTCCGGCGCCTGCGCAGTAGAGCGGACCCGACTGAGATCGGGTATTTCCGTGTAGTTCGGAGAGGAAAGCAGCCACAGCGCCCCCGCTGGAGCCAGCAAAGGTAAATATTGATTTTACAGTCGGGTCTGTTGCTGGCTGTTCGGAGGGCTGCAGCGAGACCCCCGTGGGACAGAGGACGGCGTGGGAAGCCTCATTAGGATCCGGAGGCTTCCCCCACCCGAGGTGAGTACCCCCCAGGGGATGTTTTGGTGGTTACAGAGTCTCTTTAATGCCGATTTTTGTTCCGGGGTATATGTTGGGGAGGGGGGGGGGGGGGGGGGGCCCAGGTTTATTTTGCCCTGGGGCCCCATTGTTGCTTAAACCGGCCCTGACCTTAAGATGTATTAAGATTGAACAATTAAGGTTATGTCATGGACAGGCACCTTCTTTATTGTCACATAAATTGAACCTTTCTTTTTGGTATCCCTTATTAATTGCTTAAAGCATACTTGAACGAGAAAGAGTGAGGGCTCAGCCACACTCTAAGCGCTTAGCTGATTGCTTTTTGGCCATCAGAGCTTTCTGAAAGCTTTTTAGAAAACAATCCCACTGACTTAGATTAAAATTGCAGTAAAATTGCTGTAAAATTGTGCGATTTTACCGCAATTTTAATGTAAGTCAATGGGAGCATTTTTAAAAAAGCTCTCAGAAAGTTCTGATGGCCAAAAAGCACTTGTAGTGTGTCTGAGCCCTTAAAGAGAACCAGAGACAAACTAAAGAAAAGATTTTATACATACCTGGGGCTTCCTCCAGCCCTATTCGCACGGATCGCTCCCACCCCGCCGTCCTCCGCTGCCTGCAGCTATGAGAACCGGCTCCCCGCTCTCCCGTCAGTCGGAGCCAGTCTAGCGTAGAAGTGCACTCTTTGCGTATCTCTCCAGCAGCCACTGGAGAGATACATAGAGGGCGCACTTCTCCTGCGTAGCTGGCTCAGATGACGTCAGTGACGGGAGCCAGTTCTCGTAGTTGCAGGCAGCGGTGGATGGCGGCGTGGGAGCGATCCATGCATATGGGGCTGGAGGAAGCCCCAGGTATGTATAAAATCTTTTTAATTTGTCTCTGGTTCCCTTTAAAGAGAATCTGTAACGTCAAAACGTCCCCTGGGGGGTACTCACCTCAGGATCCTAATGAGGCTTCCCACGCCGTCCTCCGTCCCTCGGGGGTCTCGCTGCAGCCCTCCGTACAGCGGCGACGTAAATATTTACCTTCCCAGTTCCTGCGCAAGCGCTCTGACGGCTGTCGGCTCCGAAGTAGGCATAAATACCCGATCGCTGTCGGGTCTGCTCTACTGCGCAGGCGCAAGTTTCCGGCACCTGCGCAGTAGATCGGACCCGACTGAGATCGGGTATTTCCGTCTACTTCGGAGCCGAAAGCAGTTACAGCACCCCCGCTGGAGCCAGCAAAGGTAAATATTGAATTGACAGTCTGTCACCGGACTGTTCGGAGGGCTGCAGCGAGACCCCCGTGGGACAGAGGACGGCGTGGGAAGCCTCATTAGGATCCCGAAGGCTTCCCCCACCCGAGGTGAGTACCCCCCAGGGGATATTTTTGATGTTACAGTGTCTCTTTAAATATCTGGACAGTTTAGAGGCATTCCCGATCTTCCTACTCTCCTCTGCTCTAGCACTAGGACCCTTTTTAAAATATTCAGCATAAATGTTGAATATTGCTTGCAGTCCCACTCCCTTCTGTGTACATACGCAGCCATGCAGGCACAAAGTACAGCCTAAGCAGTATCACTGAGCCACTTGTGCAAGACGGCTTTTCCCACTGTGCATGAGCAGGTCCATGCCACTGTGCAAGCACGATCCCTGCTGGGGCCTGCGCAGTGCGACCGCGCTTGTAACCAGAGGGAAGCATGACTGCGAAGAAGCTGAGGGGTTGTGGGGGATCGGAGGAGCCTCTCGAGCATCCAGAAGCTTCCCTCTACAGTGGTAATTATGTTTTCTTAGTTTTTTTTGTGGCTTTAGGGTTGCTTTAAAACAAAATTGTGGGATGGGGAAAAGATCCGCGTGAGAGGGAAGCCCCTGAATGATCCACAGGCTTATCCGATCCTCTTCCACCCCCTGGGCCCCCTTATTCGTTGCAGCCGCGCTTCTGTCTGTGTAGAAGTGCTGTAGCACAAAGTGGCTTGTGCACAGAGGTAAAGGCTGTGGACGAGCAGCCTAGCCATACTTGTGCCTACACACGTACCGCACACCTCCCAACTTTTTGAGATGAGAAAGAGGGACACTTAAGCCACACCCCTGCCACACCCCTGATCACAACCCCATCACACCCCTAGTCACGCACACCATAAAGATTTCATAAGAAAAATATGTTTTATAATTCAAACCACGCTGTTCCTCTCTATCCTGGTTCATTTCCCTTCATATTAACATTTTAAAATTAGTAATATATCAATGTAAAGGATGGGAATAAAATTTATAGTCGGTTAAACACATTTTTTAGTAGAGAACTATATATATTTACATAGAAAGAGAGACAAAGTACTGAAAGAGGGACAAATGAGGAGGAAAGAGGGACAGGGGGACAGGGCTCCCAAAGAGGGACTGTCCCTCCAAAAGAGGGACTGTTGAGAGCTATGGTACCGTAGCATGGCTATGACAACATATTCAACACGAAGCAGGAAAAAAGGGGCATAGGAGCCCTATTGGAAAAACCGGCACCGCCATAGGTGCCTATAATAAAGGTTGCATTTTGCGGCATGCCAGGGAAATGTGGGCACACGGGGTGGCCGCCAAGATGTACCCTTTATCCTGCAAATAGCAGCTTTTAGACTGCCCATGATATGCAGCAAAGAAGATAACGTTTTGTGCAAGAGTGTGAAATAAAGTAGATTGAAGCACCCTGTTAGCGGCAAGAGGGTGACATTTTGGTGGCCACTGGCCAGAGGAGCCCGATAGAATCGCGAGTGCCAGGGGCTTGCTAAACCCAAATTGTGGCATTGCATAGTGGGAGCGAAACCCTCTTTATGCTAATCGGGCCCCAAAATTGACCTTTTTGACGCATACTGCGGCTTTGTGGCAAAGGGGGTAATGTTTTAAGGGGGATTTAGGTGCTAAGGGAGGGGGGTATGTTTAGGCACAAATGGAGGGTGGGTCTAAAGCTGGCCACTAACGGTCCAATTTCTAGCAAAAAATCGTTCGAGCGATCAGAAATTCTGATCGGAAGTGAAATATTGTAATACATCGTTCACTACACCATCAACGAACCAATCTTTGCTTCCTATCTATCACAACCAACAAGAAAATATAAATTTTGGTTCGACGAAAATTAATTCGGACATTTTTTTCACTCGTTCATAATCGATTGTGTCCACCAATGGAGATTATTTACAACCAATCCGATCAGAATTTCTGATCGCTCAAACGATTTTTCGCTAGAAATTGGACCGTTAGTGGCCACCTTTAACTGTTAGCCACCACTGGGGGGAGGGGTAAATCAAAATCCAGTAGTATAATTTCAAGCTCTTGTCAAATACATTTGGAGGGTCCCTTCCAACACTGTATTGGTGTAGTCAAAAAAGATGGGGGAAGACTCTGGATTATTCTGAGCTTCCCTCTACTGAGGTAAGTATCTCACTGGGAACTTCCTTACAGGTACACTTTTCATTTCTTTTCAATGCACAAATGGCTGTTATTGGTGCTGTACTGACGAAAAATAAAGCAAAAACCAGCACCAAAATGATGTGTTGTGCCAGAATTGTGCTGATACCCGCATCAGCTTTCAAAATAATGGTAATGGTAAATGAGCAAGTGTGCTTGTAATATACAGCTGCCATATATCTGTATGCAGAGTACAGCGTGTATATATCAGTGATCAGGCAGGATCTGCGCACTACACGACACTCCGTATGCCTCTGCCTGCTGTGTGGAGATGACGTAATGCTTTGCTGTGGCAAGTGCTGAGCTCAGGTTTGACGCAGCTGAAGGGACATCAGAAGTCGGGGTATTTCCTGATCACTGGTCCCCAGGTCCAGCTATGACATAACGCCTCTCCGCTCTCTGGCTGCTCTCCCTCTCACACACCGTGCATCCTTTCCCAGGGAAGACTGCATGGTCGTCCCTCCTTTTCCTCCCATTCTGCTGTGTAGCATCTGTGGAGCAGTCAGTAGCAGCGGAGCTTCCCATGCAGGGGACACAGGGACACTCAGGGAAGTCACTCCTCCTCGCCACACACACAACGGCCGAGCCCGGGACGAGCTGCTGCCCTCTCTGCGGCCTCACACACGTGGGGTGAATGAGGTTGATGTTACTGTGCTGTAGCTGGAGCGAGGAACACATGGGAGAAGAAGAAGGTGAGGCATGGAGATCATACTGTGCTCTGCACGCATCTACAGCGTGTAGAGAGAGCTGGGTGTGTGTGGGGCAGGCACTATGGTGCTCATGGCTTACTGTATGCTGCTGCCAGACTGATGATGGGATTTAGGAGAGGTCTTTGAAAGGCAATTCATGTTCTCTGTAATAATCACACTAGTGTGGCTATGGCATCTGGACCATAGTCATGTATTTGCTTGGAGAGCAGTCTTGGATGATTCATCTAATGGAAGTGGAGACATGTGGTGCTGATGTTGATGCTGCAGTGGATGCTGTTTACAGATGGGGACTCATCCTGTCACTGCTGGACAGCCTCCTTCGGTTCTCTTGGGATGTTTGTAAAAGCAGCCAAGTGGAGCAGTGAGCTGTGGTCGGTTACGTGCTGAGCGCGTGCTGGTTATATGGCTGGGGGACACGTTATGAGGGCAGCCTGGTAAATCCACATTGATCTCTGCAAGTGGTGAGACCGTTAAGGGCTTAGTGTTGTTGAATTGGGACAGTAATAATACAAGGAGTTGAAATATATGGTGGTCACTGGCCTTTTTGTACACTACGCGAACAGTTTTCTCTTAAACTGTCCTTACAGCATTCAGCCTTCATTGTACAATTTAATTCAATCTTAAGGTGGCCACACACAATACAATAACATGATCCGATTTCAAGGCAATTCGATAAATATGATCGGATATCCCGGAAAAAATCGAAAACTTTTTTTTTTTAATTTGACTGAAAAATCCGATTGGATTTCCCATTTTTATCGATCCAGAATGCTAGAAATTTTTCTTCAATGTTTTAAAGGTTGTATGGTGTGTGTTTAATTTATTAATATGCACACCCTAGCATTTTTCTCAGTTTCCAATCATTTTTATCATAATTGGAGAAAAATCTGTGTGTAGAACATTGGTCATATTTTTGAAATGTTACAATCAGTCAGAAAAATTGATTGCGATTCTTGAATTGAAAATATTTTAAAAATTGTATGGTGTGTGGCCACCTTTACCACATCAATGCAGTATAAAGCTCTGGACACAAAATTTCTGTTGTTCAAAATACATATTTAGGGCTGGTGCACACCAAAAACCGCAAGCAGATCCGCAAAATGCTAGCAGATTTTTAAACGCTTTTTTTTATTTTTATGAGGCGTTTTGCTAGCGTTTTGCGGATTGCTGCAGCGGATTTCAGTATAGTAGATTTCATATATTGTTACAGTAAAGTTGTTACTGAACAGCTTCTGTAACAAAAACGCCTGCAAAACCGCTCTGAACTGCCGTTTTTCAGAGCGGTTTGCGTTTTTCCTATACTTAACATTGAGGCAGAAACGCACCCGCAATCCAAAAAATGCCTCACCCAGGCATTTTTCGTTTCTGCAAAACGCCTGCCGCTCTGGTGTGCACCACCCCATTGAGATACATTGACCAAGCAGATCCGCAGCCGCAAGCGGATCTGAAAACGCCCAAAAAGCCGCTCGGTGTGCACCAGCCCTGAGTGTTTGTTTCAGGTGACAGTCTTGGAGGGATTGCCTTACAAACATGATTCTCAGGTGTTCGCCACGCAGCTAGTTCTCTTCTATGGAGAGGGCAAGGGGACATTACATTGTGTCATATCTTCTGACGGCTCAGCACCGGTGTTTGAACAGCTTTAGGCACCACAATGTCACACAGTAAACGATGGTGTGAACTTGTAAGGGATTGCAAAAAATGCAGATCTCTATTGACTGAAGATGTGAAGGCCATGCTAGCAAATTAGAGCCACAAATTGCTGATTAACTTTCCGGGAGCTGTGTTATCAGCTTCCAGCCAGTTGATTAAAAAGACCACTACAGTGCAAAAAGTAAGCAGTTTAAATCTGACAGAACAGAGAGGTTTTGAACTAGTCCACCTCCTCATGGAGGATTCTCAGGGCATTCTTTGTTGTCAAAAGCATTTCCTAAATGGCAGTTTAACTGCAAAAATAGTAAGATTGCAGCCGGCCTCCCTACTCACTTGCACACTATTTGGGAACTGCCGTTCAGGAAATGCTGTTGACAACAAAGAAAACCCTGACAATCCTCCATGAGGAGGTGGACTAGTTCAAAACCTGTCGCTTCTGTCAGATTTTAACTGCTTACTTTTTTCGCTGGAGTGGTCCTTTAACAGCTGGAAGCTTTTATTGGCTAGTTGATTTTCCACTTACCAACCAGGTGAGCTGACACTGAATTTTCCAGGGCAGTGGAGTCGGTACAAAAATCATCCGACTCCTCAATTTATGAAACCTCCAACTCTGACTCCTGGTACCCAAAATTGCTGCGACTCCTCGACATCGACTCCTTAATCTAATACCAGGGCTGTGTATTTGGTGCAAAAAACATCCGGCTCCCACTCCTCAGGTTATGTTGTTTATCTTGTTGTGATGCAATACATTTGTCTGTAGCGATGTAACAGACATTCAACTTTATTCATTCATTGTATTGGGTTGAAACAGCGCGAGTTAAATCAGCTTATGAATGTTAATGTAATTAGCACAATTTAATTATAGCGCGGGCACGCTATGCACGCTAGTACTGGCAGTGTAGCGTGCGCTCCTTAGAAATAACCGATCCTTCCAAATGCCGTGTGATAGTGACGTATCCATGACCCCGAAACTTCACTAATACTTTACTTAGTACTTTAGTTAATGCTGCCAATAGCACTTAGGAGATAATTTTTCATCTTCTGTTTAAAATAACTTTTCAGCACTCTGCAACTGAACAAGTACTTAAAAGTAGGTGAAAAAATACTATCAAGCTTATTCTGTATATTTCCTTTTTTTGCTGGGGGTTTAAAAGGCATTATATTGACACGGTGTAGAAATATAATCTTGGAGAAAATTTAGGAGAAAAAGCAAATTATATAAAGGCCATAGTGTGAAAGGAGCCTAAGGACCTGTTCCCAAAGCATGCATCTAAGCTACAATTTGGATCTTGTGCGATTACGATCAGAATATGACGTAAGCTTTCTCAATGAAATCCCATGTTGCTGTTTACACTAATGTGATGCAATTTTTTTTAAATCGCAGACATACCGCGGATCAGGCCCATATTGATGTTTTGAGTGTTTGTCGTGTAAGATATAGTTGCAGTGAGAAAATGCACCGACTCCGACTCCTAATGAATTTGTAACTGTAATTAATATAGAAAATATGATAAAATGTTCTATTTCTCAGATAATAGTCATTAAAAATAATGTATATATACAGTATATATACAGTAATAGCTGTGCTTAGTCCACAAAAATGAAATAAACCAATCAAAATTAGTTACTTGTGCTGCTTCAATAAAGCAGTCCCCGTATTTTAAGGTCAGATATACATATCTGATTGTGACTGTATATATGATGTGTACACAGGAATCTCTTATATATGTTACGGCCAGAACCCGAAGTGTGGCCACTTCTAGTTCTGGCCGGCCACTTCGGGTTCTGGCCGGCCAATGCGCGAAGTGGCCGCAGCGCAGCGGCCAATGTTAGAAATGGAATGTTTCCTTTTAATATGAATGTAGTTTTCCTATATCGCCAAAAGTCAGTAGCGCTGTGGTAAGCAGAGATCCCAAACAAAATTTGCTCTTCTCCTAAACGTGCAACTCAGTGCACAATGAAAGGAAAATGTGGAGTCTCTCAGTGGAAAATTCAACTGCAAATTTTATTCAAATGGATGAATTTTTAAAACAGATAAGATCAACTCACATCTAGAGGGTCCTACTCTAGTAGGAACCCCTCTGGCAATGAACGCTTCCCACTCCGTGTGGTACTACAAGTCTAAGCGATCAAAGTGGCGTTGCCCGCTCTCTTCCCGACTAGTTTCGGCCTTCCGCCGTCATCAGGGGGTATGAGAGCGGGCGGGCAAACCATACATATATATATATATATATAGTTTTCCTGGCCGTCTCTGGCCAAATGTAGCAAAAAAAAACCAGTTCGTTCATTGAATGAGATGAAGCCGCCCGGCTTCTGCTCCGCGTCCTCTCCTCCGCCCCTGCCTCTCTCTCTCTCTCTCTCTTCTCCCCGACACTGGCAGCGGGGGACATGCGTGTCCCCTCCAGAGTCGTTCGTCGCGGCAGGCAATCCTGTCGTTCGTCCCTGCAGAGCGGGGGCTGGCAGAAGCAAGGTCTGCAGCCTCCCCGCTCTGCTTTCCTGGCGCCACGAACGACTCTCGGGGACACGCGTGTCCCCGCCGGCTGCCCGAAGAAGATAGAGAGAGAGAGGCAGGGGCGGAGGAGAGGAGGCGGAGCAGAAGCCGGGCGGCTTCATTTCATTCAATGAACGAACTGTTTTTTTTTTTGCTACATTTGGCCAGAGACGGCCAGGAAAACTACATTCATATTAAAAGGAAACATTCCATTTCTAACATTGGCCGCTGCGCTGCGGCCACTTCGCGCATTGGCCGGCCAGAACCCGAAGTGGCCGGCCAGAACTAGAAGTGGCCACACTTCGGGTTCTGGCCGTAACATATATACTAAATAACATCTATGCTGTAAGAATAAAGCCTGATGTGTAGCTGTGTCACTAATAGAGATGGTCAATGAGATGGAAATAATTCTGCATTGATGCTGATTTATGAAAATATATGCACTCCCTTTGCTGATGAAATCAAATAATTTGATATGTTGTTAAATTAGGTTTAGTGACTGCAAATTAAAGGGTACCTGAGACGGATGAAAAGTAAAGTTTTATACATACCTGGGGCTTCCTCCAGCCCCCTTCAGGCTAATCAATCCCTCGCTGTCCCCCACCACCCGGATCTTCTGCTATGAGTCCTGGTAATTCAGCCAGTCAGCGCTGTCCGGCTGCATGCCGCTCCCACAGCCAGGAACATTCTGCACCTGCGCAATAGTGCTGCACAGGTGTAGTATGCTCCTGGGGGTGGAGTGTGTGCATGCGCACTACACCCGACTGGCTCAAGTACCTGGACTCATAGCAGAAGATCCAGGTGGTGGAGGAGGACAACGAGGGACGGATTATCCTGAAGGCAGCTGGAGGAAGCCCCAGGTATGTATAAAACTTTAATTTCATCTGTCTCAGGTTTACTTTGTTACACAGTAGTACTATACTCTACATATGCACTCCCCACAGAACTGCAGGGAATCCACTGAGAATGCTGTGCACATTGAACACAGTGGTGTTGTCTGTTTACAATCTCCTTATTCCCCTGCAGAGTACCTGCACATCATTCTTACATGTACCCACACTTACATTGCCTAGGGCCTGATAGATGTTCTTTGTTCCGGTTTGTACCTTTTACAAGTACTCTTACCAAGGAATAGTTTTAGTCTAAAGGGAATAAATATAGTAGTCTACATATCCTTCTCACTTCAGTTGTCTTGTAAAATTCCTAAGCGTTGGCAGTTAAGAGACGAATTTCACGTTACATACTTTTAATCAACAAAATTGTAATATGCAAATTAGAGGAGTCGGAGTCGAGGAGTCGGAGTCGGTGGAATCCTAAACTTCGGAGTCAGAGTCGGTGGGTTTTTGGACCGACTCCACAGCCCTGGTCCCTACAGAGAGATACTGAGAGCCTAAAAGAGAATTTTGATCAGTTTATGGTGGCTATACCAACCCATGCATTTCTTCTTGTGCTGTACAGGAGAATTAATGAATCCTGGGCACAAAAGAAGAACTTCTTGAGCTATCTATGAACACACATAAAGCTGTTGACATGTGGATTGAATGCAGTTTGCCTTAGTTCAGCAGGTCAACCCACAGTAGTGTGACACTTCCCCTTGGCATAGATGTACTGTGAGGGAAGAAATTTCTAATGCTAACCTATGGATAATCCAAACCTAGGGTTGTCCTCTGCCTACTTTCTCCATAACTACCTCTCTGTCACGTCTCGAGTCTCTATGAACCTGGTAGCGCTGCCTGACTGCTTTCTGCTGTGGTTGGTAAAGTGTTACACACTTCCTGCAGTTCAGCAGCAGAGACAACTGTTGGATCTCACTTAGGGCTTGTTCACACTAAGAGCGATTTCACTCTTTTTTTTTTAGCTCTGGCAATTTTAAAAGTCGCCTTAAAAGTGCTAGTGCAATGTTAGCTTAGGTGAATGTTCTCACAGGGGCGATGAGCTTTCCATCCAATCGCAAACGCGGCTCCTGCACCATTTTCTGAGAGTTTGTGCTTCAATAGAAAGTATAGGAAAATCGTGAAGCGTTTGAAAAAATGCTTTGAATTGCTATTTCCTGAGCGCTTTAATGAATAAATACATTGTATTTATTAATTTCCGGGTTAAAGAGTTCACTTCCTGACGAACGTTGGGAAGTTAAAAAAAAACATTGCTCCACAAAAACGCTTAGAAAAGGGCCTTTCTAAGCGAAAATCGCTCAGAAAGTGCTTGTAAAAGCACTTAAAAAACCCATATAAATCAATCGGTGCTTGCGATGGCGATTTTATAATGTGAACAAGGCCTCAGTAATTTCAGGTGAGTTGGCAAGATAATTCCCTGAATTTCCAAAAAGCCAGACTGGCAACTGCCATGAAACCAGGAACAGCAGCTTTGGCCTGCAATTTGGATCGACACTGGACTATCAAAACACTGCTTAGCGAATTAGAACATGGTAGATAACGGTTCAAATGGCGAAATGGAGCACGCGAGCACACACACACATTTTCTCAAGTTTCACTGCACTGTGGCTCTCATTGTTTCTTCTTGTGGTTGTTGTTATTGTGATAGCTTGGTTTTAGTTAAATACAGCCAAGATCCCTACAGATGTATTATTACTCTTCCCTGTGACATTGCAGTAAACTCAGTGAAGCAGTTGATGTGTGAGGATACAATACATTTTATATCTTGCTTTGCGCAGGCTTTTATGGACCACAGATACCACAGAAAAAAGAGAGTTTTATGTATCCTGTATATTGTTGCCATGGTTTCCAACAATTTTCCTAAAAAACATAACAAAAATAACAGAAGAGAAGTTGAAAGATAATATTTAATGACAGTCAGTGACAACACAGTTTGCATAGTGGTGTTGTTATATAGATTAACGTGCTGAAGTGGTGTAAGCCTGTACAGTATATCTGGTAACCAGGGCTGTGGAGTCGGTACAAAAATCTTCCGACTCCTCAGTGTATGAAACCTTCGACTCCGGGTACCCAAAATGGCTCCGACTCTCCGACTCCTTAGTCTAATACTTACCAGGGCTGTGGATTTTGTACCAAATCATCTGACTCCGGACTCCGACTCCTAAGTTTATGAAATCTCCGACTCCAACGCTGACTCTGGGTACCCAAAATTGCTCTGACTCCTCAACTCCCACTCCACAGCCCTGATGGTAACTTGAATCAAGGCTCCTGATTTAGTAGCCAGTTTACCCGGTTGACAGTGGGTGATAGATGGCAAATTATGAGTGGGGGGGGGGGGGGGAGGTTGCACATTGAGAGTAGAGACTGTTGTGGTTACTGGAGGCCTTGCTGGTACAGTAGATGAGGAAGGTTGCTGTTGTAGATGGGACAGTAGGTATGGCAGGTGGAGCTGTGGATGTTGTGGCGAGCACTACATAGTAACATGTAGTGACAGATGCTGAAAGAACTTAAGTACTATATATTGACAGATGGTGGTAGTTGTGATGCTGTGACTGCTTGTTCTGATGATCACAGCTGGTGCAGTGAGCAAATGTAAATACAGTGTATTTGCATGAGCTGTGTACAGTGGAGTGCATACTTTCCCTAGCAGAGCACTGATGTATCAGATGCTGACATACATCCTGGGTGCTGGTGCTGCAATAAACAGGGATGCTAATGCACGGCGTGCAGGAAACTGATGAGCTACACAGCAGAATGTATTGCAAACATAGTGTGCTATTATGGGAACAGTGGCAAAGTGAATGGGTACAGTGTGTTCGATATATAGCTGAGATCCAGTACAGCCTATCTATGCAGTGTTCTGCAGTCTGTACTGTACATCAGAGATGCAGTCAGGAATACAGATTGTTTCTTCCTTCTGTGAGGATTTATTGATAATCCTTTGTATGCAGACTCTATAAACAGTGGTAAGCTGTCAGGTGGCTCCAAATAATGGGTAACCAGGTCTTTCTGTTATGTGCGGACAGACACCACTGCTGTATATAGTTATTTTTTTTTGTCTACTTTTTGGGCTGGACTATATACTTTATATGTTCTATCTATCTGCTAAATTGAGCATGCTCTGACCAAACCTTTGCAGTGTTGGACAACTGCGCAGGTCTTGCACCTGCATAGTACCTGCGCATTAATGCGGACCCGATCGAGCTCCGCTATTTCCACCGGAA
The DNA here is from genome assembly GCF_040937935.1 of Hyperolius riggenbachi. Classification (NCBI taxonomy): domain Eukaryota; kingdom Metazoa; phylum Chordata; class Amphibia; order Anura; family Hyperoliidae; genus Hyperolius; species Hyperolius riggenbachi. The sequence continues at coordinate 447,702,466 of NC_090647.1, read as the reverse complement.
ACCAAGGGGGACAGATGGTACTGTGCCTACGCTGTATCCCAAAGGTAAATATTGCTGCGTGCTGCAGGCACTACTGCGCCTGCGCGCATCCGCTGACAAGCTTGCTTGTGGATTTTCAGGGGGAGCCAGCGCTGGATCGGGGCTACACAGGAGGATGAGGAAGTCTGATTAGCATCCAGAGGCTTCCCCCTCCCGAGGTAAGTATCCCATAGGGGCACTTTGTCCTTACAGATTCTGTTTAACCACCCTGGCGTTCTGATTAAATCGCCAGGGTGGCTGCGGGAGGGTTTTTTTTAAATTAAAAAAAAACTATTTCATGCAGCCAACTGAAAGTTGGCTGCATGAAAGTCCACTAGAGGGCGCTCTGGAGGCGATCTTCCGATCGCCTCCGGCGCCCAGAATAAACAAGGAAGGCCGCAATGAGCGGCCTTCCTTGTTTTGCTTATATCGTCGCCATAGCGACGAGCGGAGTGACGTCATCGACGTCAGCCGACGTCCTGACGTCAGCCGCCTCCGATCCAGCCCTTAGCGCTGGCCGGAACTTTTTGTTCCGGCTGCGCAGGGCTCAGGCGGCTAGGGGGGCCCTCTTTCGCCGCTGCTCGCGGCGAATCGCCGCAGAGCGGCGGCGATCAGGCAGCACACGCGGCTGGCAAAGTGCCGGCTGCGTGTGCTGCACTTTATTTGATAAAAATCGGCCCAGCAGGGCCTGAGCGGCAGCCTCCGGCGGTGATGGACGAGCTGAGCTCGTCCAGACCGCTCAGGAGGTTAAAAAACTTGTTATCTAGCAAAACTGCTTGATAGCGTATGCATTCTGGCCAGTTTTCTGATTAGAGAATTGAAGCCAAAGCAGCTGAGAAACAGTGAGATAAGGCTTCTAACAAGGTTTTACTGCAGGAAGGTTCAGAGGGTCATTAGTTTCCTGTCATTTTCAGCTAAATGAGCAGAGTGTGGATTCTAAACAGCAGCAGTGACAGTCTAATGCATTCTCTAAAAATATGAGACTCTTTTCTCTACTACAGGACTAATGTTCTATTTATCATCTAGACTACACATACAATGCATTGGCCCTAATTCAACTACCGGTAACTTTTTCTCTGTTAAGTTTTCTATTTGGTGATATTTTCACACATTATCAATATAATGCATTTTAAGCAACCAACAAGCAATAAGATACAGAATAATTTTGGCAGTTATTTTTCACCTACTTTTTGGTACTTATTGAATTGAAACGTTCTGAAAAGTTATATTAAACAGAAGAGGAAAAATTATCTAGGCGAAAACGTACATGAGCACAGTTCATCAGCACACCAGCAGTACAGGTAGTCTCCGACTTACGAACGCCCGACTTACGAACGACCCGCTGATACGAACGGCATGGATTCAGTGTTTCCATGGGAGCAAGCCAAAAACAATTTTTTCAAATTGGACTTGTAGTTTTTGAGAAAATCGATTTTTTTAAAAAATTCAAAGAAGAATGGCTTTTAAACTTGTATAAGCAGGCACAGAGGGCAGAGGTGACACAAAAGGGGACACTGGAGGCACAGGGGAGCAGGGAGGAGGTACAGGGGACAGAGATAGCACATTGTTCTGACTTAAGAACAGATTCAGGTTAAGAACAAACCTACAGTCCCTATCTCGTTCGTTATCCGGGGACTACCTGTAATTGTTAAATGCAACACGTTTTTATTGTGCAATCATCCCACATGGTTCTTCACGTGGGATGATTGCACAATATAAGTGTGTTGCATTTAAGAATTACTGCTGGTGTGCTGATGAACTGTGCTCATGTCTGTTTATGGAGTGACCTTGTCATAGTCACCTCATCAAGCGCCCAGAACTGGATGGTGAGCCTGCTTTACTAACTTACATAGGAGTAAAGTTAGTGAATTGAATAAGGGGCATTGAGATTAGATGCATGAAATCACGGGAACATTGCTGTGCACAGACAGCGTACAACAGTAACCATTACTATGGTCATGCATGTTACTAACAGTAACGCTCATTGGTAACATACGTTACCATAGCAACGATTGCGCTACTCATACTGCGGGTCGTGCTAATAGCACAACTCACGCTACTGCTTGAGGTCGTACGGGTAATATTGCTGTGTGCACGTGATGTTGTGCATTTTTGGGGGTAGCCCCTTATCTCATAAGTTTATTTTCACTTCAGGTTCACTTTAACATTGCTCTGAAAGAATACCTGATTGGCCATAGGGTGCAGCAGCTCTTTTTTTTTCACAGTTTCAGGCAGTCCTGAACAAGTGTGGGTCTGGCAACAACTTCTTCTAATCTAGAGATTTTATGGGTTGGCAATGACTGCTTCCTCAGACAGGCCTCTTCTGCAACAGAAGTATAGTTATTCATCTGTGCTAATTATCCAGAATGGCTACTTTATCTATTCATTGTATGGAAAAACGGCAGCTGATTTCAGTTTGTTGGATTACCGGAGATGCTTGGAGGTCTCTGGATATGCCTCAGTAAATCAGGCCCACTGTGTACCTAGACAGAGCCACTCTTGTCAGTTACCAATTTATGAAATATATTAAACCTGCCTGCAAAGTCCTCATGTGACAGTTATCATCCATGACATGTTCCCTACAGCTAAGTCCTGCCACGCCACGTCTATCCATAAATGCTGCAGATAATTGGGAAGCCAGACTGCCGGATTATAGCAGTAACTGTTTAACTGCTAGAAGTCATAAGACCCCTTTGGATTTGTTTGCAGTGGATTTTGTGGATGTATTCATTCTCTCAACAAAGGGAGCTGGGAATATCAAGGCTCTGTAGGTTATATTGGTTCAGCCTCTTCCAATTCATTGAACTGGCACTTATTACAGCTGAAATCTAGGTATAAGGATAATTAGTTACTTTAATGCATCCAATCTTTGTGCATTGGTCCAATCACTTTAATGTATTAATGTATTGTTGAAGTTTGACTTCCTTGATCCTTAAAGCACACCTGAGAGGGATATGGAGGTTGAACTGAGAGGGATATGGAGGCTGCCATATGTATTTCCTTTTAAATTATGTGCATTGCCTGGCTGCCATGCAGTCTGACTGGCCACATATTTGTTTTCAGGCGTGTGATTCAGACGCTATTGCAGCCAAAGAGTTCAGTGTGACAGCCAGGTATTGTTTAAAAGGAAAATAATATGGCAGCCACAATTTCCCTTTTAGTGTGTTAAGCCTTGTATACATGCTAGATGGTTTTCGGATGAGGAGGCCAGCTGAGGCCACCACTGTTGGGAATCTAGCATGCACCATTGGTCCCCCACTAACCCTCCATAGCAAAAGAACATTTGCTAGCCTATAGGTTAGCAATGTATCTGTACAGCATCTAGCCCTTGGGGATCAAGTCCTGGCAGACAACAAAATGTGAAGGTGTGTGCGCATTTTTAGTACCAGGTGAACTTTTAAATGACATGACTTCAGAGGATGGCAGATAGCAGTAAGCCATTACAGTGGTATGAAATAAGCTTATACTAAGTCTTCTGAAAACTTAGAGTACATATAGTGTAAAATAGATAGACTGCAATGAAAGGCTCTGTGTTAATGCTACCAGGATCAATCATTCACCTGCTGGTCCGTAATTCAGATAATGACAGGAGCTCTGCCCATCCTCATCAGCAAATCTGCCATGGTGTTTTTTTTCTAAAGCCTTCTGAAGCTAGGTGGGCAAGTCTCAGCACCCAGTTCAGCAACAGTGGCCGAATTGATGACTGCCGAGCTGGGGGCGGGCCTTAGCAAGCAGGTGGGGGTGGCCACAGAACTTCGTGAAACATGGCTGACTTTGTCTTACAGATGGAGGGGGTGGAGTTTCTGTCATTTATGAATTACGGAAGAGTGGATAATTAACCCTACCACCCACAGTTCCTTGCAGCAATTATTTAAGGGCTTTACATTGAAGACTCTCTATTTTACAATGGAAGTAGTCTTTAAAGGAATACTGAACACACCCAACAAAATTAGTTTATTATGAAATGAATGCCCTTGCTTACCATTTGCATTGCCAAATGTGACATGACCAGAGGCAAATCATTCCAAAGCTCAGAGGTATGTGTTTGGCTCATGTGGTTTTGCTGGTCAGTATCAGCATTCAGAGAACTGCTTCTACTCGGGTAGTTAAAGGAATACTATCGATACCCAAGTGTTCTAAAATGACAGTGTGCAAATAATGTCTAAGTAGCTGTGTAAACATTTTCCTGCTTTTCATGTTAAATATCAGAGGCAAAAACTGTAATTTATTAAGGGTAGGATTTAGCTATATTGGGACAAATCAATTGCAGATGGGGTGTCTGCTTCAATGCACAGCCAGAGTTGCATATCAGACTACAGAAAGCAAATATCAAACATATCAAACTCTGAAAGCAAAAACAGTATGAAAAGCTGTGACAATTAGTTACATTTCCTCTGCTCTCTTCAGACACTTCAGTCAGAAACACAGGACACAGAAGCTGCAGCTTTCTCTCTGTCACACTCAGAGTTACACATAGAGTTAACTGATCAAGTGTGAGGGGAATTTCCCCTCTCCTCATGGCTCAGTCAGCCGTCAGTTTTGGCTTAAGTAAAGTTTGAAAGTATTTTGCTAACAGTAAACAAAGAAGTTGCTACTAAAATGTATACACCAGTACTTAGCAGCACTTCCCAAACAATTCCTGTGTCAATTGAAAAAAATATGTGAATCGATAGTATTCCTTTAACCACTTTACTCCTGCCCGTATGAATTTCTCCGTCCCTTTTTCCATCCTTTAACCCCCAAGGACGGAGAAATCCGTACTTTCCGCGCTCCCGCTCGCTCTAGCGTGCATTCCCGCGGGTAAACACGCCGCCAGCCACTCGCCCGGAGATCAATGAACGGGAAAACCCATTCCCTAAGCAGCGCGATCATTGTGAAAAAAAAAAAAACTTACCCAGCCTCCTACTACTTCCTCCAAGTGTCTGGAAGGACGCTTGGAGGTCGCATTAAACAAAAAGTTACTGGTGCCATCTTGTGGCCAAATAGTATAACTACACCCTAAACATTTTTCACATACAAATGAATTAGTTATACACAAAAAATTAACTCATTACCTCCCACACTCCCCATTTTTTTTTTTGTAAGAAAAAATTTACAATTAAAAAAAATACATAAATAGTTACCTTAGGGACTGAACTTTTTAAATATTTATGTCAGGAGGGTACAACACTGTTACTTTATAAACTATGGGCTTGTAATTAGGGATGGACGCAAACTGCAAACGCAAAACTGAAAAAATGCACCTTTATTTCCCATTAAAATATTGGCGCCAAACATTGTGATAGGGACATAATTTAAACGGTTTTATAACCGGGACAAAAGGACAAATACATTTCATGGGTTTTAATTACAGTAGCATGCATTATTTAAAAACTATAATGGCCGAAAACTGAAAAATAATTATTTTTTCCCACATTTTTCCTATTTTCCCATTAAAACACATTTAGAATAAAATAATTATTGGCATAATGTCCCACCTAAAAATAGCCTAATTGGTGGCGGAAAAAACAAGATATAGTTCATTTCATTGTGATAAGTAATGATAAAGTTATAGACAAATGAATGGAAGGAGCGCTGAAAGGTGAAAATTGCTCTGGTGGTCAGGGGGTAAAACCCCTCAGTGGTGAAGTGGTTAAAGTATACTTGGCTAGTTTGGGTGTGCAGTGCATTCTTCCAGTTTTATTGTAACTTCTCTCCCTTGGACTGGCCAAACGTAAGTGATCTCCTTAATGGTAATTCCCTTATTAATGCCTAATCCTAACCTTCCCCTGTGACTAATCCCTACCTGATGTCTAACTCTAAACTCCCCCTCTGACATTAACCAATCCCTGGTACTTAAAACTGACTTCAACCCTTCCTGATGCCTAACATGACCCCCCCCCTTCCTTAAAGTGTAGCAGAGCTGATTAAAAGAAAAAGATTTATGTTTACCTGGGGCTTCCTCCAGCCTCATCCGCTTGGATCGCTCCCACGCCGCCACCCTCCACTGTCTTTAATCCCTTCCTGATGCATGCCAACACACACACACACACACACACACACACACACACACACACACACACACACACACACACACACACACACACACACACACACACACTGTACACACACACACACACACACACACTGTACACACACACACACACACACACACACACACACACACACACACACACACACACACACACACACATATATATATATATAATACGCACACACACACCTGCTCGTTCTAATCCTGATGCAGAGAACAGGAGAGGGGTTTTGCTGAGAGAAGTAAATGGCTTTGATTGAATCCTGGTTTGAGGTAATAGTCCTCATTCATCGCCACCAATATTTGTTATTATTTCGTATTTATATAGTGCTGACATCTTCTTCGTCTTGTCACTTAACTGTCCCTCAGAGGAGCTCACAATCTAATCCCTATCCCAAATGTCCATTATAGTCCAGGGCCAATTTAGAGAGAAGCCAATTAACTTATCTGTATGTTTTTGGGATTTGGAAAGAAACCAGAGTGTCTGGAGGAAACCCTCATAAACATAGGGTTGTATACATATATTGTATATTATATTTATATAAATATATTTTATTACTGTATATATACAATCAGGACTGTGGAGTCGGTACAAAAATCTCCAACTCCGACTCCTCAGTTTATGAAACCACCGACTCCGGGAGCCCAAAATGGTTCTGACTCCGACTCCGACTCCTTAGTCTAATGCTTACCAGGGCTGTGGATTTTGTAAAAAATCATCCGACTCCGACTCCTCGGTTTATGAAATCACCGACTCCAACTCCGACTCTGGGTACCCAAAATTGGTCCGACTCCTCGACTCTGACTCCAACTCCGACTCCACAGCCCTGTATACAATATATTGAATATACTGTATACAATAAATGTTTGTGTATCCCCAGTGCTATGCTTTCTGGGAGCCATATGTTCAGTACATCAGCCAAGAGCTGTATCCTGCTCATACAAATGTTATCTTATTTGTTGTGGTGTAAGTATACCACCACTTTTAAATTCAGTATGTTCTGCTGTGCCATACTTAACCTCCTTGGCGGTATGAAAAATACCGCCAGGAGGGAGCGCAGCAGTTTTTAAAAAAAAAATTTTTTTTTTTAATCATGTAGCGAGCCGAGGGCTCGCTACATGATAGCCGCTGCTGAGCGGCATCCCCCCGCCCGCTTCGATTGCCTTCGGCGATCTCCGATCAGGAAATCCCGTTCATAGAACGGGATTTCCTGGAGGGCTTCCCCCGTCGCCATGGCGACGGGGCGGGATGACGTCACCGACGTCACTGACGTCGGGACGTCATTGGGAGTCCCGGGCCACCCCTCGGCGCTGCCTGGCACTGATTGGCCAGGCAGCGCTGGGGTCTGGAGGGGGGGGCCCGCGCCGCAGCAGATAGCGGCGATCGGGCAGGGGCCGGCGGCGATCAGAGTGCTGGCGCAGCTAGCAAAGTGCTAGCTGCGTCCAGCAAAACAAAAATTATGAAAATCGGCCCAGCAGGGCCTGAGCGGCACCCTCCGGCGGCTTACCCCGTGTCACACACGGGGTTACCGCCAAGGAGGTTAAAGAGACACTGAAGCGGAAAAAAAAATATGATATAATGAATTGGTTGTGTACTATGAATAATTACAAGAAGATTAGCAGCAAAGAAAATATTCTCATATTTTTATTTTCAGGTATATTGTGTTTTTTCTAACATTGCATCACTCTATAATATGTGCAGATTACACAACACTCAGCATTCAAAATGAGTCTTTCAGAGCAGTCTGTGAAGTAATGACATCTCCTCTAGCAGAGGAAAAGTAAACAGTTCAATTACAGTTGAGATAATAAAAGTCAGATAACAGCCCTCTCCACGACTAAAGGCCCATACACACGTCGGATTTTAGCGAACGACCCGTCGTTTGAACGTTCCGTCGTTCGGACGTTTTCGCGTCAAATCCGACGTGTGTACAGACTATCGTTCGGGTGATAAGACTGGTTACCAGCGATCCGCCCGGCGGATCGCTGGTAACCAGTCTTATCACCCGAACGATAGTCTGTACACACGTCGGATTTGACGCGAAAACGTCCGAACGACGAAACGTTCAAACGACGGGTCGTTCGCTAAAATCCGACGTGTGTATGGGCCTTAACTTAGTCGGAGAGCTTAATGGCTTGTTTGCATAGAGATAACAACTGGAGTTTCTCAACTCTTCCTGTACTGGAAACAATTAGACTGATGTATCTGATCTTAATGTTTTTTTTCTTAGCTGTACTACACATACAAATCATAATATCATCATTTTTTTTTCGCTTCAGTGTCTCTTTAAGTGCTTAAATGACTGTATTGAGGTCAGTGAGAATGCGATGTATATGCATAGCAAATGCATCTTCTGTACAAAAAGCAATCCACTTTCCCTGAAGTCATGCTTATCTAGTTGTATTTAACTTGCTTCTGATCTGACACTCAGCTTCTCTTGTCCTAATTGTGCCTGTCTGAGAACTGGAAGCAAGAGGAATATGAAGGCTGATGTTGCTTTTTCTAGCCAGTTTGACAGACACGCTCAGGTTTTAGCTTCATCAGTCACACACCTGGAACAGGCATGATGTAAAGCCTTGGTACCGTCAGAACATCTGATCAGCATCCTCATCACTTATGCACCACATGTTAAAAGCAGACTGTCAGCACTGCAACTGTCCAAGTACAATAATTTAAAACACGTGTTGCTGCTGCATTTGTTTCCACCTTCCTCACCAGTCTATTAGGATCCATTGTGGCCTTCCTCATGTCCCCGTACATCTCCAGTGGAACACAGAGGACAGGAAAAGTTTAGGGGGGGGGGGGGGGTGTGGAAGTAGGTACAACGACGTGGCAAGAGACGACTGGGCACTTATATGTCAGCAGAAAATGAGGGGGTGACAGGTAGGTAGACATTTTTATCTTGTAATCACTGCCTTCTTCAGCACCAGTGCCTCATTCTGGAACTGAATATGCATTGCCAACAAGTGTGTTCCATTCCAGTTTTACTGTGACGGATAAATGCCACCTTCCGTATTTTTTCCCTTACAAGTTTCCAAAAATTAACCCTATAGTGAAGTATGGAGGCAGCAATCTTTAATCTTTTGAAAAACTACTGTTTGACTGATTGTTAGATTGTTTCTCTCTAATTCTTCACAGGTCACTGACCAAAAGAAGTAAGTAGGTTAGCTCTTCTAACCTTGACTCAACCATTCTAGCCAACCCCTCCACTCCCTCGCATCCACCCTCCCCAAACTAATCTGCCTGAAGCAGGCAGTCGCCCAATATAATCAAGCCCTTTCAACTTTCCTAGACATTGCCACCCCATCTGTCCTACCAACCCCCAACTCTGGCACTGCACCTACACTCGCAACCTCCAAAAAAAAGACACATGCAGGGAGTGCAAAATTATTAGGCAAATGAGTATTTTGACCACATCTTCCTCTTTATGCATGTTGTCTTACTCCAAGCTGTATAGGCTCGAAAGCCTACTACCAATTAAGCATATTAGGTGATGTGCATCTCTGTAATGAGAAGGGGTGTGGTCTAATGACATCAACACCCTATATCAGGTGTGCATAATTATTAGGCAACTTCCTTTCCTTTGGCAAAATGGGTCAAAAGAAGGACTTGACAGGCTCAGAAAAGTCAAAAATAGTGAGATATCTTGCAGAGGGATGCAGCACTCTTAAAATTGCTAAGCTTCTGAAGCGTGATCATCGAACAATCAAGCGTTTCATTCAAAATAGTCAACAGGGTCGCAAAAAGCATGTGGAAAAACCAAGGCGCAAAATAACTGCCCATGAACTGAGAAAAGTCAAGCGTGCAGCTGCCAAGATGCCACTTGCCACCAGTTTGGCCATATTTCAGAGCTGCAACATCACTGGAGTGCCCAAAAGCACAAGGTGTGCAATACTCAGAGACATGGCCAAGGTAAGAAAGGCTGAAAGACGACCACCACTGAACAAGACACACAAGCTGAAACGTCAAGACTGGGCCAAGAAATATCTCAAGACTGATTTTTCTAAGGTTTTATGGACTGATGAAATGAGAGTGAGTCTTGATGGGCTAGATGGATGGGTTGGTAAAGGGCAGAGAGCTCCAGTCCGACTCAGACGCCAGCAAGGTGGAGGTGGAGTACTGGTTTGGGCTGGTATCATCAAAGATGAGCTTGTGGGGCCTTTTCGGGTTGAGGATGGAGTCAAGCTCAACTCCCAGTCCTACTGCCAGTTTCTGGAAGACACTTTCTTCAAGTTCTTCCTGTACCACTGCTTGAAGTCTGCATCCTTCAAGAAAAACATGATTTTCATGCAGGACAATGCTCCATCACACGCGTCCAAGTACTCCACAGCGTGGCTGGCCAGAAAGGGTATAAAAGAAGTAAAACTAATGACATGGCCTCCTTGTTCACCAGATCTGAACCCCATTGAGAACCTGTGGTCCATCATTAAATGTGAGATTTACAAGGAGGGAAAACAGTACACCTCTCTGAACAGTGTCTGGGAGGCTGTGGTTGCTGCTGCACGCAATGTTGATGGTGAACATATCAAAACACTGACAGAATCCACGGATGGCAGGCTTTTGAGTGTCCTTGCAAAGAAAGGTAGATATATTGGTCACTGATTTGTTTTTGTTTTGTTTTTGAAGGTCAGAAATGTATATTTGTGAATGTTGAGATGTTATATTGGTTTCACTGGTAAAAATAAATAATTGAAATGGGTTTATATTTGTTTTTTGTTAAGTTGCCTAATAATTATGCACAGTAATAGTCACCTGCACACACAGATATCCCCCTAAAATAGCTAAAACTAAAAACAAACTGTGAGGATCCGCTCGGCTGCCTGCGCAGGCAGGCAGCCTTTTGACCACTGTTCAGGTCTGCATTCTGCAGGTCTCTGGAAGAGAGACCTTTTGTCAGTTTTGCAGCTTGCTGCTGAGGAATTTGTATACGTTTGTCATGCAGATTGCCTAGCCACATCCTTTGTAGGCTTGCTCTATATATACCATGTGATATCACAGACCTGGGCTGGTCATAAGGGTTAGTCCTGTGAAACATTCCTGGAGTGTCAGCCTTGCTCATTGTTTAAGATTAGCTTAGAGTAATTCCTGGGACTGCACTAGGCAGGTTCCCTAGTGCAGTTAGGATTGCTTATCTGTTTTGTTTGTCTGTTGCGATTGTCCTGTCCCAGCGGTGGTCGACAGGAAGTTGTTCTGACCTTTGTTCTTGGAGTATAGCTGGAGCAGCGGTTGCTACCAGCTATCTCATCTGATCTGTCTTGCCTGGATCGCACTCGCCTTGCGCTAGTGCTGTGGATCCGTCTGATCTCCATCTCTCTTTCTGTACTTTGGATCGCACTTGCTCTGGCGGAAAGAGCAGTGGATCCAGCTCGCTCTGTTTCTATACTTGGATCGCACTCGCTCTGGCGGAAAGAGCAGTGGATCGTATCTCTCACTTATTCCTGTTTTCGTGTATCTGTCTTGTCTGCTACGAACGCTTGCTGGAGGCTCGGTGAGGTAGCCGTTAAGCAAGCACTCGCGTCCTCTGTTTCATGTTTGTTTGTCGGTGGTTAGTTAGGCGTGCTTGTCTCTGTTGTGCTTAACACGCGGGGACCGCGCATAAACGCGTGCACTGTTGCGAATGAGCGCGGTGTTCGCGTTTAGTTAGCGTTTGTTATTTTCCTTATCTTCTCATTGTATGATTTGCTGTGCCTTTGCTACTCTCGTGCTCTGCCTTGCTGTAGCCTTGTGTCACCTCTGGCAATCGCCTCTCTCGCGATTGCGTTCCTACTTCATATCTGCTGTTGTATGTGCACCGTCGCGGGTTGGTGACTAGATTGGGGCACATACATACATTCTGTCCCTGTGCTCATTCTCTTCCGCAATCGCTTCTCTTGCGATTGCGTTCTCACTTGGTTTCTTCTGTTGTGTGTCCACCGTCGCAGGTTGGCGGCTAGATTGGTGGACATACATACATTCCTCATCTGTGCTTATTCGGTCTTGTGTCGCTGTTAGCAATCGCCATCTCTGGCGACAGGAATTTCCCTCTACAGGTGAATTGCACCTTTTGCTGGGTTCCCTCAAATTATACGCTTGTGGAGGATTTCCGCAGTGTCAGCGCACGTCTTGTGCGCTGATCACGGAGAGAATCCCACAATCGTTACACAAACTGAAAACTACTTTCAACTACTTTCAAAACTATTCAGCTTTGATATTAATGAGTTTTTTGGGGTCATTGAGAACATGGTTGTTGTTCAATAATACAATTATTCCTCAAAAATACAACTTGCCTAATAATTCTGCACTCCCTGTATTTCTGAACGCAAATGGAGGAAATCCCGCCTCAACTGTGATCTGTCCACCTACTTTACTGTCAAAATAGCCACCATCCAACGTGAAATCTCTAGCCTTCACTACGCCACTACCTCCCCCCCCCCTCCATTACCCACCCCTTACTGCCTTCACTTCCGTCACAAAAGGATGAAGTTAACCAGCTCCTAGCAACCTCACTGTTTAACCTCTTCCTCTTCAATGGCACCTTCCCTCTGACTTCTAACCGGTCACCGTATTTCCTGTTAAAAATAACTCCTCACTCGACCCCTCACTCCCATCCAGCTACCAACCTATCTCTCTCCTATCCTTTGCGTCAAAACTCCTAGAGTTTCTAGTCCACTAACACATGACCCGCTACCTTAGCTCCACCTCCCTGTTCGATCCCCTACAATTGGGATTTCGGCCAGCTCACTTCACTAACACTTCCATCATCAAGGTCGTCAATGACCTCACGCATGCCAAGGCAAATACTCCATCCTCCTCCACCCCACATGAGCATTTTGCTTTTAAAAATAAGATATCCCCTGAAAATAAGCCCTTACAGATCCTATCCAAAGCAATAGGACAAGCGGAACACAACTTTGCACAACTTTTTGGGATCAGCCGGACAAAGCAGATGCAGACGGAGTCGGTGATAGTGTCCCTTTTCACAAGGCTGCTTGCTGCGTATGCTTCTCAAATTACTCACCTGCCACTGTCAATTTGAGTTCTCCTACTGCTGGTGCTGCTGCTCAGGTTCTCTGCGCTAAAGAAACGCTGGTATACCAATCCCAGAGTCCCAATCAGGCTACAATTTATTCTTCTTTCTCAGGGACTGAGTGGTGGACCAATGAAAATCCTCCCTGATGCTAAGAGAGGATTCCCATTAGACTTTACAAATCATGGTAAGCCTAAGTGGCTGGATAGTGTACTGGTTAAAGCGGGAGTGTCACCATAAAAATCAAATTTCAACAGCAACTGGTCTGAGTGTATTAAGTGATAAAGATGCTAATCCTGCATTCAAAACTTTCAAAACTTTTTCTGCTGTTATGATTTGGAGTTATCACATACTTGAGCACTGGCCCTTTAGTAGTCAGTGCCAAAAAGTTGCATGCTGGGGGTTCTTTTTATCTACGATATATTCCTCTTCTTCCCTTTATTTCCCTGCCAGCTGCTCATCTGAAACCTGATCCACTGCTCACTTGTGTTTACAAGCAAGGCTGAGGTGACTCAGCGATTGGAGGAGAAAAGAAAAAAAGTAAAGGGCAGAAATGACATCACGAGTTAGCCTAAACTGTGGGCAAAAGACATGGCCCCCACCAGGAACAGAATTCTCTTAATTCACTGAAATCAAAACGTGGACAGTACAATACATGTGTTATGTAAATAGATCAAGTATTTATCTACTTGTACATGTGTTTTTTTCCCCTGGCATAGTATGGCTAATCCTACTGCTTTAAGGGCTCTGCCTCTGACCCAGGAGACCAGGGTTCGAACTTCGGCTCTTCCTGTTCACTAAGCCAGCACCTATTCAGTAAGGAGATCTCGGGCAAAACTCCCTAACACTGCTACTGAGTGCACCCTAGTGGCTGCAGCTCTGGTGCTTTGAGGAGAAAAGCGCAATATAAATGTTCTGTCTCTAGTCTGGTCTAAAGCATCTGATGGAACTCTAGGATCTGTATAAAGGTGTTTTTTTCGTCGCAGAGGACCCAGAAAGGAGAGACCGGATGAAAAACATGCCGCACGTAACAAACGGTATCAGTTTTTACAGGATCAGTTTGTCGTCCGGCACAGTGTGGTTCACACAGCCCTAACTCATCTTTTGGTACAAAAATGAATATAAGACCCTCTCTTATTTCTGGGGAAACACTAGCTATAAGGACACCCTGCTTTGTATCTGGCTCTCCGTCTGCCTAGCTAGCTGTCCAAAGGGTACTTTTGTTAGACTCGCAATAGTCTCAGCTGACAGTCTTGTGAGATTACCCGCCAGGCATTCAGAAACTGAGAATGGGCAGCAGACACAAGACACTGAGTGCAGCAACCTGGGATTCTACATACAGCCAGTTCAGGACATTCCATTCTGAAAGGCATGCAGAGATTGGAGAGATGACTTTTGTTTATAATAACTGGGTATGTTTAGTTTAGGGAAAACTCAGGTTAACCTAAAGCCTCATACACACGTTCAACAAAAGTCTTTTAAATACACAATTGTTGAAACAAACCAAAAGAGTTGTTTGCCATTGTTCAAACAACTGATAAGACGCAGCTCAAGTCAATCCAACAGTTGGATTGACTTGAGCTGCGTCTTATGAGTTGTTTGAGTAATAGCAAACAACGTTTTTTGTTTGTTTCAACAACAAAAGTTGTTTGATAATTGTGCATTTAAAAGACTTTTGTTGAGCGTGTGTATGAGCCTTTAGAGATTATTTACATCATTGTATATCTGTCCTGGCTGGAATGAGCTACAAAACAGAAACATTTAAATCATGTCAAGGTTTTAAGAATTTCCCAAAGTATTCTTATGCTGGGAATACACAATGACTTTTTTTTGGCAAATTTACTGATTTTCCGATTCGATTTACCGATCGTTTTTTCTGATCTATTTCCATTCACTACTATAAGAAAATCGATCAGAAAAACTATGGACATCAGATCGGACCAGTGGGAAATCATCTATCAAGCCATCTATCTTCTAAAAAGCCTCATGATGTATTCCTAGCATTACTCTGGGACTGCACTGTATCAAGCTGGGAGATATAATGGTAGAAATGTCTCATTAAAGGGCCACTATCGTGAAAAAAAGTAGGCAGTTAAAGTCTGACAGAACCAACTCCTTGCACACTATTTTGTCACTTAGAATTTGCAACTGCTGGTGTCCAACTCGACAAACACGAATTCAAAATCTCTCTATTTGCGGACGATATTTTACTCACTATCACGAACCCCCTCATATCCCTACCTGCTCTGCATAATACCCTGGACACCTATGAATCCTTATCAGGATTTCGTCTGAACCAAGACAAAACTGAAGCTATGCCCATTAAAATTCCAACCGAACTCCTCACTTCCTTAAAACATAATTTTCCCTACAAATGGCAAACCCACTCCTTGAAATACCTAGGCATCCACCTTACACCCACTTACTCTACTCTTTATAAATATAATTTCCCTACTCTAATACAACAAATCCTGCAGGACCTTCATAAGTGGACCGCCTACAAGATCTCCTGGATAGGTAGAATATATACTCTAAAAATGAATATACTTCCCAGATTGCTTTACCTTTTTGAAACCCTTCCAATATTGGTTCCCTCCTCTCAGCTGTCCAAACTCCAATCTGCCTTCTCCAAATTTGTTTGGAACCACAAACGACCGAGACTCCGAGCTTCAGTTCTCCTATCCCCCAGAGAACAGGGAGGATTAGGACTACCCCATCTCAGATACTATTACCAAGCAGCTCACCTGCGTCAGCTGAGAGAATGGTCCAAACTCACAGTATATACCAAATGGGGCCTCATTGAGGCAGTCAGTACTCTCCCCACCACCCTAGCCTCTCTGATATGGACAGACTCCCCTCCTAAACTACCCTCAACCCAACACCTACCTACCATAAACTTCACCCTCCAAATTTGGCGATCAACATCTGCCACAGCTGGCTTAAAATCTTCCCCCTCCCCTCTAATGCCAATCCTAGGCAATCCGGCTTTTCGCCCTGGACTATCCAAAGGTTTTATGAATAGATGGCTTGGCCTAAAACTTTTTAATCTACTTGACTGGAAGAACCCACTCACGGGGTAGATTCTGCCTAGTTCTACCCTAGAAGATAGAATTCCCCCTACCCCTATACACACTTTGGAGCATATCCAAATACGACATTTCCTCCAATCTACATTACGGGATTCACCCTCCATACCATCTTTAACTCCCTTTGAACATATATGGGATTCACAGGGATACCAAAAAGGTTTGATTTCGCAGATTTATCACCTGCTACATACTAAATCGGGTCTTTCCACCCCAGATCATCCATATATGTCCAAATGGGCCTCAGCTCTTTCTCAGCCAATTCAAATAGAGGACTGGGAGGAGATCTGGGAGAATGCCAAACACTCTTCAATGTGTATACAAATACGAGAGAATATCTATAAAATTTTATTCAGATGGTATCTCACTCCTGACAGATTATCGAAAATCTTCCCAGATTCCTCCCACCTCTGCTGGAGGGGCTGCAATCAAAAAGGAACTCTAGAACATATTTTTTGGTCCTGTCCCTTGATCTCCCCACTATGGACCGAGGTTCAGCACCTCATCCTAACAAAAACAGGCGTACTAGTGCCCCTAGACCCTCTCTACATGATCCTGGGTAAACCCCCCCCCTGACACTCCAAGACATACCATACGTCTGATCACCCACATTCTAACAGCAACACGCCTGGCAATAGCCACTTACTGGAAAAACATTGCCCCCCCAACACTAACAGATGTCAACCTTAAGATAGAATGGACTAGGGAAATGGAGCAAATGACTGCATCTTTAAGAGGCACCGAATCGCACTTTCACAAGGTTTGGAACCCCTGGAACCTACTTTCCCCTGACCTCATGCCTCCCTAATATCCATTGAGAATTTTAGTTCATCACTCAACCCAACCTCTCTCAACCTCATGGAGGACTCCTGACTCGCCCTATACTAGGCCTCTCATCCCATCATCTCCTACTCCTTAAACCCTTGCACTCACCCTCTTCAATCTCCACTCCGCATGTAGGCCACTAGAACTCTTTCCACGCTCAACACTCATAGGCCTACACTGATATAGCCATCAATCACTGGTGTAACACGTTTTAGTTTATTTGTATTGATTCTTTGGTTAACAGAATCTGCATGTTCTTGATCGTAGACTATAACTACCTAGCTTTTAATGTTATATACTTGTCACCACATAAGCTGGACAGGATCGTCCTGGTACCTCGACTCCGGTCAAGATATCCACACTCTTTAATCCTACTCAAATAGACTCTTGAATTATATGGAGTCCTCTCCCTCCAAATAACTGATTACTGTATGTCTATAATCGAACCAGTGATAATCTATGCTTATGATCTTGTCTACTACTGAAACTTATACTAGCTGTTCGGTGTTGAGTAATGTTCAATCTTTGTATGTTTAAAAACTTTTCAATAAACAAAAGTATAACAAAAAAAGAATTTGCAACTGCTGTTCAGGAAATGCTGTTGAAAACAAAGAACACCCTGAGAATCCCCCATGAGGAGATGGCCTGTCCCAAAACCTGTCGGTTCTGTCCGATTTTAACGGCTTACTTTTTTTTACGATAGTGGTCCTTTCAAAGATAACAGTTGGAACCTAGTGCATGAGAAAATAAGAAAATCTGCAAATAATTAATTTAAACCAAGCATAGTAGATAGCAATTGGAATGGTAACGGTGAGTACCCACTTTGAATCCCAACCAGGGCACTATCTGCATGGAGTTTGCAGTGTTCTCCCCAGGATTTTTTTCTAGCCGGGTGGCATGAAATAGTAGCCGGGTGGGGTGCAACGTTGGGAATGCTTACAGCATAGGACATTCCTGGCACCCACTATCACATCCCATGCACCTCTGCACCCTCTATCATGGCCTATGCATCCCTGACATCTCAAACAATACTGGGTCATATTTCCCTATAACAGGTTATTGCACTCTTAAAATTACACTATGCACCAATATCACATTCCAGCTGTCCGTGAAGCTGTAGACTGGGCCGCTGCTGCTGACATCCGAGGCAGTGCAGTGGTTGATAATATTGGAGGCATGGAGGCAGGTTGCTGGACGAAGGGTTAGACGAAGCCAGGAGACAGAATAATGTAAATTGGAACCAGGAGCATGGGGAGGACAGAATCTCCAGCAAAGTCCCGGGAAGGTCACCTGGGAAGGTCACCTACAGTACAGACATACAGCGCAATCAGCTGGTGAAACAAAGGTGTTCCAGGATTCCTAGCAGACTTCCCATTCACAATTATTGGCCCTTCATTGTAATGGACATTAAAATGGGCAGTAATAAGGAAAGAAGGGGAAGCACTTAATGCCAGTGCTCTGATTTTACAGCTCTTGGATTGCTAGACAGGTAAAAAAAATTGAAAGCGAAAGATGTGTGCAAATATCTCGCATGACTCCACAGTGGCAGGTTTACTTTAAATATTCCTGGGTGTTTTGAAACAGCCTGTGCATTGTTGCATTTATTGACAGGTGGATGGATGGATGGTGACATGAACTGCATTCAGTAATTCAGATGGAGAACATGCTGGGCATACTGATGGACTATTGAACATTATAGATTACAAGACAAGTAGAAGATGGAGAGGAGTTTATGTCCATCTATAGCTATATGTTAGCTCAGAGAAGAGGGAGCATTATCATTTAAATTTATGTTGTACAAGGAGGAATGATTTTGCAGCTTCTAGAAGTACTACTGAAAGCTTTATATAGTGATAAGTACCAAGAGTTGATTTATGACAACTCTGAGGCTGAGGGGTAATAAAAATATTGCCCACAGAAGTCCATCAGGTAATTTAATGTCTTGTACTCGTCATCATACACATCTGAGCGTCGCTGGTGCAGTTCCTAAGATCAGATTTGAGCTGTTAAATGAAACAAGAATTATGAGTGGTTGCTCATGTCAGATGCAGCACTCCTACTCCAGCCATAAGATCTAGAGCTGTGGAGTCGGAATAATGTTTGGGTGGGTACCTGGAGTCAGTGGTTTCAGAAACTGTAACACATATGACTGACATTTTTTTTTTACAGTGCGATGCGGTAGGAACACTGCACCACATAGCAGCGCAAAAAAATAGGTGTAAACCTTGCAGGACTTAATGTTTAGTAGAAGTTCAGCCTATTTTGTTTCAGGGAGAGTTTGTCTAATTCTGTGTAATTCCTCCTCCTTATCCTCATTCGTTCAGTCGGCTCTGACTCTTTGTGACCATATGCACTCCAGATGTCTCTGTCAATTACTGCTTTTTTCAGCTGTTGCATAGATATGTTCATAGCTTCACAAATGCTGTCTATCCATCTTAGCCTCTGTCGTCTTCTACTTCTTTTGCCCTCAATTTTTTGAGGGCATCAAGGTTTTCTCAAAAAAATCTGGTCTCCTCATAATGTGACCAAAGTATTTGAGTTTTAACACCAGTATCAGCCCTTCTAGTGAACACTCTGGCCTTATTTCTATAAGTATTGACTGATTGATTTTCTAGCAGTCCAGGGAACTCTCAGTAGCTTTCTCCACACCCACTGTTCAAAAGCATCAATTTTTCTACATATGACCTTATAGTCCTAGTTTCACAGCCATATGTTACTACTGGAAAGACCATGGCTCTAACTATCCTGATCTTTGTTGGTAAAGTGACATCTCTATCCTTTAGTATATTGTCCAAACTTTCCATAGCTTTCTTTTCAAGCAATAGGTGCAGTGATGTGTGGCTACAGTATGGCCTAGTTATGATTTAGTGGCCCTCTAGTTATGTTTACAGGATTATTTGCCTATTCGTGTGAAATGCTGCCTGAGTTGACAGACTGCTGCTGTTTGAGGGACACTTTAAATATGATTGGAGAGGAAATGCTCCCTAATTATTTTAACTTGAGCTGATTCTCCACCTTTACAGGTATTCTGTTTTTTTGAGTGGCACACTGCTAATTATAATAATCAGTGTACACACTTGTTGCTCCGCCCACACAATTGACCTCATCTTTGCTGCTCATTGATGCTCCAGATTACAGGATCAAAGCAACTGCCCTAACCAAAAATAATGCATGTGCATTAGATTTCTACAAATATTATGCCTTTAAACATGTCATGTGTACTAGGACATTAATATGAATAGGATTTTACAGAAGGTCGCTTTAAGGAATTTAAAAGGCAGCATATAAACACTGATAAAGTGTCTGTGTAAACTATTGTATTTATGTTCTGGGGGGAATAAAGGAGAGATAGTATACTGTACACTTAATTCTTTCTAGAAATTCTGCTTTCATTTATGTCCTGATGTCTGCGAATTGCTGCATGATCAATTATCACTGGCAACAGCCGGAGTCCCAGAATCCCTGCCAAGAGCCAGTCAGAGTTGTCTGTGGTGATGAAGCACTCTGATTGCCAATCACGTGGCAAAGCGATGTGTATAAACAATACACAAAATTATCTGTCATTCTTTGCTGCCTCTGTGGGCTAATTTATCACACAATTAACAGCCAGAATGGGTGCTTCTATTTACATATTGACTGATATGCAATGTTCCTTAAAGTCTGGCAACTTAGGAATTTAGACTGAAGTGCACAAAAATGAGAAGCAGTATTCTGTACGTATTCTTGCAGGGCGTTTTCTCTGTGAGATTTAGGAAACAAGTAGCACAGCATTTTTGTGTACTTCACACAGTGTACCTGCTCTGTGATGCAAAATGATGAATCATTACCTGTATATTGATTGCAGTGTTGTAGCAGTATAATAAATAGATAAATTCAAGTTCACAGAAATGTTTAATTGCAACTATAAATGTACATATAATTCAATTTTTACACTGATAAATTGTTACAGACATCGCAATTATTTATATTGAATTGTATATGGATTTCTGCTAGTGTAAAATGAGGCATATTTATTGAATTTCTGGTTCCATATTTATCAGACTCCCATTCATCTATGGAAAGGGATGTGTTTACAATTTGGGGTTTATTACTGGTCGCAAAAAAAAGAAACAGCGCATGGCATTATTACAGTTACTACCGGTAGCATGTACTGCAAGTTACGCTATTAGCCCGACCTGCTGTACTCGAGTACTGCGGGCACTGCTATGGTAACATATATGTTAGTAATGCCGTTACCGTAGCGACACTTGCCATACACAAGCACCGCAGGTGGTGCTAATAGCGCAACTCACAGTACACTACTGCCGGTAGTAACGGCAACATTGCTGTGCGCTGGCAGCGCACAGCAATATTGCCACATCTTCATGCATCAACCCCCGTGAGCCTGATGCACAAAGGAAGTGTGAATTTGCTGTGCGCAGGTAGCGCATGTAAGATTTAAGACTATATATATATATATATATATATATATATATATATATATATATATATTGTATTTTCTCTGAAAAATAAAGTTGTGTTTATAAAAATGAGCCTCCAGAAGAAAAGCCCATCTGTTTCCCAAAAGCAATTTTTTTTGTTTGAATATACAACTACCGTATACAAAGTAGCTCAAAAGCTGCTAATTTTGAATGCAAAATAGTTCACTCTGGCTGTAAAGGTATAATATAGCCACCATCATGAATGGGTGAAACACCCTCCAAATCATTGTATTTGCTGAAAGCGGAGATACTGCAGGATTTAAAGATAATATGTCTGTGTTTCTGTATATAGTATGTGGCTTAAAGGCCGGAGTGGTCCTATAATCTGCTTAGCTGTGAGAATTCAGCTATTAATGGATGCCTAACATGTGGGGTTAAGGGAGCCTAGTGTTTTTTGTTTTTTTTCTTTTTTTGTGTGTTTTACTGCATTTATTTTGGTTCAGTTCTATTTTTTTATATGTTCTTGTTGACACAAGGTGGCAGACATGCACCCTGTTGATGGCTGTTGCAAACTATAAACTTTCCATCGGTACTTTCCTCTCACTCCAAGGTCCTTTCAATGTCAATCCTGTAACAGGGGACACTCCTTTCCCATGTTTAATGTATTATCTGCTGAATAAGCACCAGTAACTCCTATGTCTGAATTTCTGCGGATGTGCAGAACTTTGGAAGTTTGTGGTTGATCTTCCACATAGTATAGTTCTCCCTCTGTATGCTCCATTTAAGTTGTCTTTCTCCCTTCTCTGCCATAGGTAACGAGTTGCCGGTGTGTGCCAGCTGTGGGCAGAGTATATATGATGGACGATATCTGCAGGCCTTGGACTCTGATTGGCACACTGACTGCTTCAGGTACGCCACCTTTTCTTCACACAGTAATTGCTGTATGTAAATATTTAAAGCTACAGGAAAATATGCATGCAAACATAGCTTTTTACTATAGCTATTTAGTGATGTTAAACATTTGTACGCAGATAACAAAAGTATTGTATTCTGTCTTCCTATAAGACTCCTTTCATTTTTGCAAAGCTTAAAGTGTACCAGAGATGGTACATTGGTCACTATTTATACTTACCTGGGGCTTCCTCCAGCCCCATGAGCACTGGGGCTTCCCTTGCCGTCCTCCTCAGGTCCCCCGTTCAGGCGCTACGACTCCCAGTAATCCGGTTAGTCGCCGCCAGTCATTGCCTTCTGCGCATGTGCAGCTCTGCTGTGCGTGCTCCCGTCCTCTGGAGCGTTCTGTACCTGTGTGGTACTACTGTTTAGGCGCAGAATGCTCCAGGGGAAGGGGGCGCGTGCGGCGCAGAAGGCCGCAACTGCACGGCATACCGCTAGTTATAGCGGCAGAACAGGGGACCTGAGGAAGAGGACAAGGGAGGCCCTGGTGCTCATGGGGCTGGAGGAAGCCCCAGGTAACTATAAATAAGGACTAGGAAACCATCTCTGTTTTCCTTTACCAATAGATTGTGAAGCCTCGTACACATATACAAGGGGGGACTGACACCTAGGAGGGATTGGGACTCAATACCTCACGTGACAGTGAAGAGCCAAGGCTGTACACATGCTATGCAGGGGGTAGGATGGCTGATGGAGCAGCACAGAGTGGGCGGAGTGAGTGAGGAAAACAATACGTTCGGCTAAATCAATCGACCAAGCCCATGTCTGGTCTGAGGCACCAGACACATGCTAGATTCTCAGCAGAGTTGGCCCATGTTCAAACCCCCCTTCAGCCTAACTTTTATTTTTTTTCAATACTTATGCTTGCGATAATTTGCAATAAAAATTCACATAAAATGTGCATCTGGAAAAGTAATATCCTTGTGGAAACTGACCATTAACTAGTTCACATTCCAAGGTTTATACCCCTTACTGTTATCCAAACTATTATCCTAACAATTGCATCTGATCGCTACTGACGGCAGTCATTAAAGGTGTATAAACAGAGGGTTAAACAGAACCCGAACCAGCAAAGTATTGTGAAAATAACATACTACCTTATCTCGGAGCTATCCTGATCAGGTAGCGTCTTATTACTGCCACTCCTGTACGCTTTTATCAGCTATTTTTGTTCTTTAAAAAAAAGTAATGTCTGCGATACACAAGGTGACGTGACATGATGAGATAAACCTGTGTATGCAGAATGCCAAGCATACAACTATGCTGTGTTCCTATTTTTCTTTCTCTGCCTGAAAGCGTTAAAGGAAATCTGAAGTGAAAATAAACTTATGAGATAATGATTTGTACGTGTAGTACAGCTAAGAAAGAGAACATTAGTAGCACAGATAGGAGTCTAATATTGTTTCCAGTACAGGAAGAGTTAAGAAACTTCAGTTGCTATCTATGAAAAAGATACTCTCTGAGTCTCCGACTCAACTTAGGTTGCTGTTTTCTGGAGCACTTATACATTGAAGAAACAGTCAGAGACAGATTTAGATTTTTACTGCAGGGAAGTAGAAAGGGTCATTAGCTCTGCTTGATTTATAGTTTAACGTGTTTTGGTTTCTGGACGTAGAAACTACGTCCAGAAACCATGTGCGCTACCGCGCGCCCCCGCGGCCGATCGCGCGCGTGCACGCGCACTCCCGGCCGCGGATTCGGTAGTCAGGGAATCAATGTATCGGACTATGAAGTCCGATCACTGATCCCTCTCCCCCGCTGAAAAAGCGACAGCTTCTCTCGGAAGCTGCGCCTTTTCTGGCCATTCACTTCCTGATGCGCCACTCTAAGCGTGTGTTACGCTTAGAGTGACGTCATGTAAACAAACTCATGGCCGCCATCTTGTGGCCAAAAAGTAATACTACACCTGAAAATAAAAATGAATTAAAATCAACACACATTTACATTATAAATCTATTGTTTACCCCCCACCCTCCCAAAACTACCCAAATAAAATGTTTACTATAAATAAAAAAAACCATTACAATTAAAAAAAACAAAAACATGTAAATATTTACCTAAGGGTCTAAACTTTTTAAATATCAATGTAAAGATGAAATATTTCTATATTTTTTTTATTTTAAACTTGTTAATAGTGATGGATGCAAAATGGAAAAAATTCACCTTTATTTCCAGATAAAATATTGTCGCCATACATTGTGATAGGGACATAATTTTAATGGTGTAATAACCGGGACATATGGGCATATACAATACGTGAGTTTTAATTATGGAGGCATGTATTATTTTAAAACTATAATGGCTGAAAACTGAGAAATAATGAATTTTTCCATTTTTTTCTTATTCTTCCTGTTAAAATGCGTTTACAGTAAAGTGGCTCTTAGCAAAATGTACCCGCCAAAGAAAGCCTAATTGGTGGCGGAAAAAACAAGATATAGATCAGTTCATTGTGATAAGTAGTGATAAAGTTATAGGCTAATGAATGGGAGGTGAACATTTCTCTCGTGAAAACCACGGAACCTGAATGGGTTAAAATATAGAGTGTGGCTTGTAATAGCAAATATGACAGAATTATGCAATGTTATAAAAAACTGCTAATATTCTATTAACTATCAGTCCGGAACATCATAAGTTTTGTTTCACTTCAGTGGCACATTAACCACTTCACCACTGAGGGGTTTTACCCCCTGAGCACCAGAGCAATTTTCACCTTTCAGCGCTCCTTCCATTCATTCGTCTATAACTTTATCATTACTTATCACAATGAAATGAACTATATCTTGTTTTTTTCTGCCACCAATTAGGCTTTCTTTAGGTGGGACATTATGCCAAGAATTATTTTATTCTAAATGTGTTTTAATAGGAAAAATGTGGGGAAAAAATTAATTATTTTTCAGTTTTCGGCCATTATAGTTTTTAAATAATGCATGCTACTGTAATTAAAACCCATGAAATGTATTTGCCCTTTTGTCCCGGTTATAAAACCGTTTAAATTATGTCCCTATCACAATGTTTGGCGCCAATATTTTAATTGGAAATAAAGGTGCATTTTTTCAGTTTTGCGTCCATCCCTAATTACAAGCCCCTAGTTTATAAAGTAACAGTGTTATACCCTCTTGACATAAATATTTAAAAAGTTCAGTCCCTAAGGTAACTATTTATGTATTTTTTTTAATTGTAAATTTTTTAATTTTTTTTTAATTACAAAAAAAAAAAAAAAAGGGGAGTGTGGGAGGTAATGAGTTAATTTTTTGTGTAACCCTAATTTATTTCTATGTAAAAAATGCTTAGGGTGTAGTTTTACTATTTGGCCACAAGATGGCAACAGTAACTTTTTGTTTATTGCGACCTGCGACCGTCCTTCCGGACGCTCGCAGGTAGTACTAGGAGGCTGTGAGTGTTTGTTTTTTTTTCACAATGATCGCGCTGCCCATCGGAGAGCAGCGGATCATTGCGGGGCTTAGATCAACGAACGGGAATGGATTTTCCCGTTCATTGATCTCCGGGCGAGCGGGCGGCGGCGTGTTTACTAGCGGTGTGGGCGTGTTTACGAGTGGGAGCGCGGGCAGCGGCGCGGGCAGCGGCGCGGGAGCGCGGAAAGTACGGATTTCTCCGTCCCTGGGGGTTAAAGGATGGAAAAAGGGACGGAGAAATCCGTACGAGCGGGGCTAAAGTGGTTAAAGGAGTTCTTTCGCGAATGAGGAAAAAATAAAAAGTGGTTTATGCATAAACTATTAAACATCCTTCTAAAATAGTGTAAAAAGTTTTTTAAAAAAATGAATGGTTTCATCAATACAATATGTAATGTAAACAGTGATGGATGACGGACTGGGAGGCTAATTGTCATGATCGCTGCTGCAGCAGGTATTGCTGGAAATAGTAGTGCTGCAGCTCAGGCAGTTCTGATATCTTTCCATGCAAGCTGCATAGCTTTGTCTGTCTTTCCCTGCTGTCAGCTTGTGACTGATTATCATTCACCTGTGTGGGAATCTGCATGTCTGCTCCCATTGGATGACCTCAGTATAAAGATCTGCTTCCTGCAGGACTCCTCGGGTTTTCATAGCTTCAGTTTAAGCCTGTCTTGCTGTCGCTTCAGCCCCCGATCGTGTTTCTTGTTCTAAAGATACTTTGCTGGTCTTTGCATCATATATTGGTTCATTGCCAATATATATGCATACCAGCACGTTTATTATTTTCCTTGTATTCGTGTTACGTTGATACATCAGTGTCGCTGATGTATACGTACACGAACTGTTTATATCCTGTGTGCAGTTAGTCAGCTTTCCAGCACGTTTTGGTAGGTTGCGCGTACCGTGATCACCCGTGCTGAGGTAGTTACCCTGCTCCTGGTTCTGTTTGTGGATTGCGTTCATCTCTGCAAAGAGATAACGAATCCTTCTGAATCCTGTTCTGTTACCATTTGTGGATTGCGTTCATCTCTGCGAAGAGGTAGCGAATCCTTCTGAGTCCTGTTCCCTGTATTGCTCCAGTCTAAGTCAGTGTTCCTGCTTATGTCATATATCGGTTCATTGCCGATATATACATATGTTAGTCAGACGTTACAAATAGTTTCATTGATAGCTGTAATTGTAATACGCTAGGAAAACATACTTATTGTATTTTTGTCTGTGTTACGTTCATCTATCTTGATCCTGCTATTTCCTGACTATCCTGTCCTGTCTTTGTGAGGCACGCCATCGCTGCAAACGCATTGGCTGCCTCATTCCAGTCTGTCTTGTTGTGGACGCTTGCTGTCACTAAGTAGCGGCTAGCTAGCAAGCGTTCATTCTGTCTACCTGTCCTGATCTCCTCAGTTCTGGTTTATGCGCTCAGCGCTACCTTGCGCTGAGACGTTATCGCAAAAGTATTGTTTGTGGCTGTCAGATCTGCACCGGCTCTGTGCGCCACAATCTCCTTTTGGAGTCAGTCCTCCCCTCCACTATACTAGGGATAGCCTGTTTCCTTGTGCTAGTGTGTGTACTAGGGTTGCCGCGGTATACCGGTATGACGATATACCACGGTATGATTGTGCACGGTAATCGTACCGTGCACAATCTCGTTTTACCGGTTTTCAGGGGGCGGGGCTACCGGGGGGCGGAGCGACGTAGAAGCGGCGCACGAACAGCGGTGGGTATAAATACTCACTTTCCAGCAGCCAGCTCCGTCCTCCGCGCTGTACCCGGGCTTCATTGTTCTTCCTGTTCTTGTATCTTATTTCCTGAAACAGCGCCCCCTGGGTGCTATTACAAGGAGATGATGCAAGCACAAACAGGAAGTAGAAGGAAGCACAGTACACGCGTGAGGACTTGGCTGCTGACAAGTGAGTATTTGTCCCCTCTCCCTCCCTCCAGCTCTCTGTGCTGGCCAACTAATTCTAGCTACACCTATCCCTGGCTACCCATGCTGCGCCACCTACCACTGGCTACACCCATCCCTGGCTACCCATGCTGCGCCATCTACCACTGGCTACACCTATCCCTGGCTACCCATGCTGCGCCACCTACCACTGGCTACACCTATCACTGGCTACCCATGCTGTGCCATCTACCACTGGCTACACCCATCCCTGGCTACCCATGCTGTGCCACCTACCACTGGCTACACCTATCCCTGGCTACCCATGCTGTGCCATCTACCACTGGCTACACCTATCCCTGGCTACCTATGCTGCGCCACCTACCACTGGCTACACCTATCCCTGGCCACCTACAACTGGCTACACCTATCCCTGGCTACCCATGCTGCGCCACCTACCACTGGCTACACCTATCCCTGGCTACCCATGCTGCGCCATCTACCACTGGCAACACCTATCCCTGGCTACCCATGCTGCGCCATCTACCACTGGCTACACCTATCCCTGGCTACCCATGCTGAGCCACCTACCACTGGCTACACCTATCCCTGGCTACCCATGCTGCGCCATCTACCACTGGCTACACCTATCCCTGGCTACCTATGCTGCGCCACCTACCACTGGCTACACCTATCCCTGGCTACCCATGCTGCGCCACCTAATTCTGGCTACACCTATCCCTGGCTACCTATGCTGCTACACCTATCCCTGGCTACCTATGCTGCAAGCACCTACCACTGGCTACACCTATCCCTGGCTACCTATGCTGCGAGCACCTACCACTGACTACACCTATCCCTGGCTACCTATGCTGCAGCCACCTACTACTGACTACACCTATCCCTGGCTACCTATGCTGCGGCACCTACCACTGGCTACACCTCCCCCTGGCTACCTATGCTGCGACACCTACCACTGGCTACACCTATACCTGGCTAACTATGCTACGGCACCTGCCACTGGCTACACCTATCCCTGGCTACCTATGCTGCAGCCACCTATTACTGGTGGGTGGGGGCACATTATTTAATGTAAGGGGGTGGGGCCCAGGTCCAAATAATTGTTTTATACCGTATACCGTAATACCGTCATACCGTGGTATTTTGACGGTTATCATACCGTGGAATTTCATACCGTTGCAACCCTAGTGTGTACCTCCTCCACGTCAGCTCATGCGTTGCATGCTGACTGTGGAGAATACACCACCAAGCCTTACATTATGAAAACCCCATTACCAATCCCCATTGTGGGGGGGATTCCCAGAAAGTATGACACTTTTAATTATGGTTCTTGTTCCTTTAAGAAATTTGAAGAACTTAACTCTGAAACAGAAAATGAGTTTTTCTCTGAATGTGCCAGGTTCCTGGCCAATCCCGATCTCCAAGCGACTCCTGTTTCAACCTGGGCACTCCAGCTAGTTTTATATTTTGTTTAAAGGACAATTGTTTCAGTGGGCATTTGATGTTCTCAATCATTCCGATTTGAAAGAGAGACCGCTGGAATTTCTAGCGTTTGTGATCCATAACTGGTTGCGCATAGATCCATTGCCTTTTCCTCTAAATGAACTCCTGGCAGCAGGCCAATCAGCTTCCCCTTCAATTGTTTGCAAAAATGATCAGCAAGCAGAGAGTGTTACTGATAATTTTCCTGCAGCCTTGAATAAATCACCAAAAACAGCAGGGTCTAAGGCAAAACGCAAACGTTCTAAGAAACATGTCCGATCTGCAGAGTCGTTATCCTTAGCGACTGAGACCTATAATGAGATTCTGCCATTAACAGATAATGAAATGCAATTGTCTTTCAGGGGAGTTAAATGGACTTATGAAACTACTAATGAACTTTCCTCCCTGGCTAGGGAAAATAAAGATTTTTGTTTAAAAGAATTATCTGAGTATGATTATGAGGAGATATTACAGAGTATTGAACAAATCAACTTATTTGTGAAGCAAGGAAAGTTTGCATACACTACAGTTCAGCACTTGCTACAGGTATTGGAGATTCTTAGGAATAAGGAATCTGCCAATCACCTGCTAATTAACCCAATATATGTCCCTGCCACAATCATATCTGCAAACCATGATCTGCCTGTTAAGTATGCTTGGAATCCTCCATTTGAGAAAGGAGAGATGGAAGCTCTGGTCAATGAATGGAAGAATGATTCAAGTTCATTTTGTCAATTTTACAGTGCAAAAAGTGAATTAGTATTGAATGCATGCATTAAGTCTGCCTATAACCTAATAAAAACTGGTGTGTGTGGGTATGACTTTGTGGCTCCATTGATCGATGTGTGGAAAATGATTTTGGACGATTTTTATGCGATTCAATCAGTTGATACCAGGGAAGACACACTGTCAATTGGAGACTGTCCCACTTCTCCAGTTACTGAGTCCCTGCCATGTCTTGTGAATGTTCCTGTAACTCCACCCTGTACCATGGATAACTCAGTGTTACTTCCCAGTAAAACAGAAGCCACTGATACTTTCTTAACTTTGCCCTGCACAAATTTCTCAGCAGAGAATCCAGAGGTCCTGCTGACTTCTGAGTCCAGCCTAGCCAGTACTCATGAGTCTTTGTTCAGGGAAACAGACACCAGAAAAATCTTGCCTGTCTCTGCAAACACTTCTGCAGAAATTACCTGTGTTAATAAAGTTCAACTCCTGTCTGATCCAGCAGATGCCAATAGATGCACTACATCAGTTTCCGAGTCCCAGCAATCCTGTCCAGAAACCTCAGAACCCCAGCATCTGAATTTTCCAATTTTACAATTGAAAGGTGATTCAGATGCGCAAACATTGTGTTTTGATCTTCCTGTTTCTACACCTCACTCTAGTTTCGTGAATAACTCAGAGCGTCTGCTATGTGAATCCGAAATCGCAGAATTATTACCGTGTTCAGAAAATGTTCCAGTAAATTTGCCCTGTATCATGAATTGTGCAGTAGATCTCTCCAATGAAACTCAGGTCACAGAATCATTATGCTGTCCAGCAGGTGCTTCCATGGTTTTGCCCTGCAATATGGACTGTTCAGTGATCCTGTCCAGTGAAGCTGTGGTCGCAGAGTCTTATGCTTCACCCAGTACTTTGGATACTTCAAACCCTCTAGCAGAGGAGTCTGAGGCACTGCTTACCTCAGTTGGTGTTGCAGTAATATTCACTTGTCTAGCAGCTGTTTTGGAATTACAGTCTGCTCTAATAAAACTTGATGAATTTCTGCCCAGCGAAGCAGAAGCCATTGAAATATTGTCCTCGTCAGCAAGTGTGTTAGATACCTTGCCCTGTACACAGTCTGATTTAACCAATATTGTTGAGTCCCTCTCCAGTGTTGTAACAGCCGAGGAACTCCAGCCCTGTCCTCTGAATGTTTCAAAAGTTTTGCCCTGTAACATGGATAATTCTGATTCTCTGGTCAAAATAATAGAAATCTCAGAATTTCAGTCCGGTCTAATGAGTGTTCCTGAAACCCAGCCCTGTATCCTGAAAGATTCTGGTTCTCTGGCCGCTGTGGCAGAGGTTCCAGAGTCCCCTTCCTGTCCAGGGAATTCCTCAGTTTTGCCTAGCCCAGTGGGGGCTGCTGCAATACTGACTTGTTCTGCAGCGCCTCATGAGCTCCAATCCAGTGTATTAGATGAGTCTCTGTCCAGTCCAGAGGTAGTTGTGGAGTCCCTATCTGGTTCAGTGCATACATCAGAAGATTTGTCCTGTCTTGTTAGTGCCCCTGAATCTGATTTGTTACTGACTTTGCTGGAATCAGCGACATCTAAGTCTGATCCTGCATTCTCGTGTAAAAGTCCAGTAGTTGCGAAGTCTAGTCATGATGATTTTTTTTGGCCAGTCCTGATTTTGGTCCTGTCTTGGCTGACCCTGAGGCTCACAGTTCCTTGACATGCCCAGAGGTTTCTCTTGTGCCAGTGTGCCCAGATGTTCTTTGTGTGCCAGAATGCCCAAGTGTGTCTAAGGTGTTAGCGTGCTCTGATGCTTCCTTAGTGGGAACATGTTCTAATGTTGCCAGTCTGCCTGCATGCCCCGAGATGGTTCTGGTCCCTGAAAGCCCTGATCTTGATGTTTGTCCTTGTGGCCCTGACTCGGGAATTGCCCTAGGTTCCATAGGGGTTCTTGATAGTTCTCCATGTGAGCCTAAGGGGCGTTCTGACCTATGGGGATCTCTTTGGAGCTTCAAGGTGTTCTGGGAGGTCTCTGAGAAAACTTGTCCTGGTGCCTTGGACTGGTTCAACAGTGGGTTTTGTGTTGGTAAAGACAGTCCCGGTGGGCATTGCAAAGGCTTTTGCGTTTTTGAACGGTTCCTGGAAGGCGGTGGGTATCGCTCAGGGAGTTTCGGAGGGCTTTCTTCTGGAAATCATGGTTCTGATGGGTGTCACACTGGGGCTTGTAGTACTGATGGGCATGGTTCTGTAGGTTCTGGTTCTGATGGGTCCAGTCTTGTGGGGACTGATTCTGGAATTCGGTCTTGCCGGGCTGTCCCGGTCATCATGAATTATCAGTCAGACTGTTTTGTTGGGAATTTCAGTTTTGAAAAGCGTCTGGAATCCGCTTTTAAGGGCGGGGGTACTGTCATGATCGCTGCTGCAGCAGGTATTGCTGGAAATAGTAGTGCTGCAGCTCAGGCAGTTCTGATATCTTTCCATGCAAGCTGCATAGCTTTGTCTGTCTTTCCCTGCTGTCAGCTTGTGACTGATTATCATTCACCTGTGTGGGAATCTGCATGTCTGCTCCCATTGGATGACCTCAGTATAAAGATCTGCTTCCTGCAGGACTCCTCGGGTTTTCATAGCTTCAGTTTAAGCCTGTCTTGCTGTCGCTTCAGCCCCCGATCGTGTTTCTTGTTCTAAAGATACTTTGCTGGTCTTTGCATCATATATTGGTTCATTGCCAATATATATGCATACCAGCACGTTTATTATTTTCCTTGTATTCGTGTTACGTTGATACATCAGTGTCGCTGATGTATACGTACACGAACTGTTTATATCCTGTGTGCAGTTAGTCAGCTTTCCAGCACGTTTTGGTAGGTTGCGCGTACCGTGATCACCCGTGCTGAGGTAGTTACCCTGCTCCTGGTTCTGTTTGTGGATTGCGTTCATCTCTGCAAAGAGATAACGAATCCTTCTGAATCCTGTTCTGTTACCATTTGTGGATTGCGTTCATCTCTGCGAAGAGGTAGCGAATCCTTCTGAGTCCTGTTCCCTGTATTGCTCCAGTCTAAGTCAGTGTTCCTGCTTATGTCATATATCGGTTCATTGCCGATATATACATATGTTAGTCAGACGTTACAAATAGTTTCATTGATAGCTGTAATTGTAATACGCTAGGAAAACATACTTATTGTATTTTTGTCTGTGTTACGTTCATCTATCTTGATCCTGCTATTTCCTGACTATCCTGTCCTGTCTTTGTGAGGCACACCATCGCTGCAAACACATTGGCTGCCTCATTCCAGTCTGTCTTGTTGTGGACGCTTGCTGTCACTAAGTAGCGGCTAGCTAGCAAGCGTTCATTCTGTCTACCTGTCCTGATCTCCTCAGTTCTGGTTTATGCGCTCAGCGCTACCTTGCGCTGAGACGTTATCGCAAAAGTATTGTTTGTGGCTGTCAGATCTACACCGGCTCTGTGCGCCACAATCTCCTTTTGGAGTCAGTCCTCCCCTCCACTATACTAGGGATAGCCTGTTTCCTTGTGCTAGTGTGTGTACCTCCTCCACGTCAGCTCATGCGTTGCATGCTGACTGTGGAGAATACACCACCAAGCCTTACACTAATCCATTTGTTAGGGGTGGATTTTTTTTACTTTAATTTCACAACAATAACTCCTGCCTACCTAGTTTTCAGTGGTTTAATTCACTGCCAGCCGGAATCGCCATTATAGCTATAGGCTGAGCTCTGCTGAGCTCCTCAATATGTGTTTACATTGTTGCTAAGCAACCAGACAGCAGGAGCAGGGAGTCCTGTGTACAAAGAGTCATAAGCTGCTGGGAGAATTCAATCTGACATGTCCTTATCATGATTCGATTCAATTAGATTCAAATTGAATCGAATCATGAATCGGACATGTCAGATTGAATCAAATTGAATCAATGAATCAAATCAAATTGAATCGAAACTGACAAAGAATCATATGGTGTAGATGGGACTGATTCTGTCTGATTCTCCCAGCAGCTTATGAGTCTTTGTACACAGGACTCTTGCTGTCTGGTTGCTTAGCAACAATGTAAACACATATTGAGGAGCTCAGCAGAGCTCAGCCGTTATAGCTATAACGGGGATTCCTGCTGGCAGTGGATTATACCACTGAAAACTAGATAGGCAGGAGTTATGGTTGTGAAATGAAAGTAAAAAAAAAACACCCCTAACAAATGGATTAGCCTCCCAGTCCATCATCCGTCACTGTTTACATTACATGTTGTATTGATGAAACCATTCTTTTTTAAAAACTTTTTACACTATTTTAGAAGGATGTTTAATAGTTTATGCATAAACCACTTTTTATTGTTTTCCTCATTCGCGAAAGAACTCCTTTAAACATCAGGTATACAAGTGACAGTTTCTGTCTGAGTTGGTACTGGGTCTTACTATAACCTAACGCTCACTGATAAGGAATTATAGCCGTAAAACACTTTCCTAGCATAACATGGCTTCTGAGACCAGGAAAGAGATGAAAATGTCAATAGTACATGGATTTTAGCTCTGGCATGCATGTTTCATTGAACAGAGACATTGAAACAGTAAACAATTAAAAATAAAACTGTGTGATATCTAAAAAAAAAAATCTATTTTAGGAGAAGGAGGATAGATACAATTGTTTATCTCATCAGCTTAATTTCACCTCGTGTTTCCTTAAGCTTACAGTTTCCATAACATTTTCGCGCTAGTCCAAATTATTTGCATCCTGAGATGCATGGAGATGCCTTAGTAAGTCAAGCCCTTCGTGTTCAACAAATACTGTAAAACGGCATAAAAGTAGAAGAAAAAGGCATCGGCATCACAAAAGACGCATCATATATGGTAGATGCATCCTAAGCATACGTCAGTGGTAACAAGCTGCTGACCTCCACACAGCTGCTCATTCATTCATATGGAGTCTGAGAAATGATACAGATGTCCTTTGCCAATGTTATTACTGCACTAGACTGTGGAGCAGCACTTAGACTAATGAATGACGCTGCAGTCTCTGCAGACACATAACAGGTAGGCCTGCTCTCCAGTCTGCACAAAAGGAGCCTTGTGAATGGAGCTAAAGGACATGTCTGTAATTCAACAATATGAAGAATATCCTTGCGTGTTATCGTCCTTCAATGTGTCATCTGAAGGTCAGGAGAGACAGCACAGACCAGTGTATACTGTATAACACATAAAACCCATCCCTGGCTAGCACATTAATCCATTCAGGCCACATTTTGTGCATACTAAAACATAGCAACGATAAATGGCAAAATAATAGGACATATTTGACTTCATGTGAATTTCGGCCAAAAAAACCCAGATACTTACCTAGGTAGAGAGAAGTGTAAATTAAACGTTTTAATAGAACTTTAAAAGGTTAAAAGTTGCACTTAAAAGATCAACATAAGGTATGAGCATATTGCACCAAGTATGCAGGCTACCAATCTCCCTGTATGGT
The DNA here is from genome assembly GCF_040937935.1 of Hyperolius riggenbachi. Lineage (NCBI taxonomy): Eukaryota > Metazoa > Chordata > Amphibia > Anura > Hyperoliidae > Hyperolius > Hyperolius riggenbachi. The sequence goes on along the minus strand of NC_090647.1, from coordinate 447,667,134 downwards.
GCCAGCGATTCTCTCCCTTTAAACTGTGGCCAGCAGCGTTGAAGTCTAACGGTACAATGCGTTTCGGCGTAGGTCTGATGAATGCGTGGTTTACGCCGAAACGCATAAAGACGCAATCAGCACGGTTCACTACCTGATCAGCCTGCCATTCTTGTTACACTCTGTTCCCGTTGCACTTCTACATTGCTGGCCACAGTTTAGAAAGAGAACCGCTGACACCATATAGAGAGATCCAGGGCTGTGAAGTCTGTACATAAATCATCTGACTCCAACTCCGACCCCTCAGTTTATGAAATCTCCAACTCCAACTGCAGGTACCCAAAATGGCACCAACTCCGACTCTTTAGTCTAATACTTACCAGGGCTGTGAATTTGGTACAAATTTAATCCGACTCCAACTCCTCAGTTTATGAAACCTCCGACTCCAGGTACCCAAAATTGCTCCGACTCCTTGACTCCACAGCACTGGAGAGATCGGTAGCCTGCACATTGATATGAGTTATCACGGTTTAGTGAATCAAGCCCAAGGTGCGATATGCTCATACATTATGTTTATCTTGTAAGTGCAACATTTTACTTTTGAAAGTTCTATTAAAACGTTTAATGCACCATAGAGCGCTCCACTTTTTACATTTCTCAGATTATCATGCTTGACTCCTACACGTTTCTCTGTAGCAGCCATTTGGTGATTTATAAGACCGAGGTATTTCGATTTGCTAAACCTTGATTGAGCGCAGTAAATATTTGGCTTTCTACTTACACTAGGTAGAGAGAAGCCTCTGGATCCTCAGAAGCTTCCCATATTCATTACGCCCCTACAGCCACTGCCGGGGACCCTCCTGAAGAGCATGCTCCATGTGTGCTTATGCTATTGTCAGTTTTCTTTTGGGGGTCCACGCTTGGCAATAGTGAAAGCGAGGAGGATGTAGAGGAATTTGGGATATGGCAGACATATAATCTTTGTGAAAGAACCCCAAGGACAGCTATATGCATTGCAAGGATTCTTCTCTAGCAGCCCTTTGTTTTACTACTATCTGTACTTCTGTGTAGCTAGATGTTAACAGCTGAGAGAAAGTGATGCCTGTGTGTCTGCACATGGGCATGGAAAGATGTTTGAGATTCTGTTATCCCTCTAGATGTGAATATTTCATACTCATATAAACACAGACTACAGAAAACCTATGGATTTATAACTGCCAATTGAAAATGAGAATCCAAATGTGTACTGTTGCCTTGGTTGCAAAAACAGTAAAGCACCTAGCGCCAATGACATCTCAGAATTCCTAATGCGGTGTAACAGCTATTCCAGTGGCCAAAATGCATTTGAGTTTAAAAGAGCAGCAGCTTTACCAGTAGCAGGAGGTATATATCTATTTTGGTTAGGGTTAGTGGTTTGGGTTAGTTACTGAATAGCTGGGTTAGGAGGTAGAGTAACGGTGGCCATACACTTATAGATTTGCAGCAGATTCGACCATTAGATAGATTTCTGGCAGATGCCTGTCAAGTCTAATCTGACAGGAATCTATCTGATGTGTGCCACACACTAGGAACAGATTTCCAATAGATTTCAGAATGAAATCTATTGGAAATCTATTGAAAATCGATCTAAATGCATTATTGCACCATTAGATCCAATGCAACTCTATGGGCCATCGATCTGCTGCCAGCAGCAGATGGACCTAAATTTTCCATCCTGTGAGATATATCAAATTGATGCAAATTGATCGAATGGGGAATTTGATAGAATTGATTTCGGATCAATCGATTGATTATATAGAATCAATAGATTGATCGATGGCTGAAATCCACCAGTGTATGGGCCCCTTAAGAGGAGGTTTGCTTTAGTTGTTAGGTTTAGAAGATTAGGGTTAGGCATCAGGAAATGGTTAACATTGAGGGATGTTAAGTTTGGGGCAGGTCATGGTTAATGTTGCAGAGGTTAGGGGTCAGGAGAGATATTTTGCAGTAAAGGAATCAAAAACAACAGCTACAAACTATCTTAGAAAATGCCATCAAACCCAAAATAAGTGCATTATAAGGTCTATTATATTAGATTCGCCTTGTGCTATAACAGAAATGATGCCCCTTTAAAATCCTAACCTCAAAGGAAGAAAATGTGGGTGCAATACCATTATACATGAGAGATGCCTGTTACATGTAGGTGTTATCGTATATGGCTCACTAACCTCTGGTATTCTCCAATGTTCCGAAAATCAAGACTTTGGCTTTGGCTTCCAGGCATGTGATGACCTCATTAGCCAGCCACTGTCTCGTTAGTTATCTGCAGCCTGGATCAGCTGGCAAACAGAGAATTTCAGTGACAGTTTCTTATGAAGGCCATGATGGATAAGTGATCCATTTACTGTTTCATCCACCCCCGCCCGGCCTGGGCAAAAGGCATAGCTAGAGTCCTCCTTTAATACAGAATATTATTAAGTGTATTGGGAATTTAATAAGGACAAGATTTGGAATGTATTACTTATAAATAATTCCCTATTCAGATTATAGAAAAGACAATAAATTTCCCCAAACTGTCTTTCAAGTCAACACTAAATTAAATTTAGAGAATTAGACTGGCCTGTTCAGAGGAACAACTCAACAATACAGCCTGCCAACACCTGCTCAGCTAGCCGGGAGGTACTGCAAACCTTTTGTAACTTGGAAACAATAGGAAATAAACCTTCTAAGATTGTATTCATTAGTATTCAAAAGAATATAATGATTAAGGGTACGTTGTAATGCGTACATTTAAAAGCACCACTGGTTACTTTAGGAGTGAGATGTTGCCGATAGTAGAATATTGGTAATGTTACCCCTTCCCCCACCACCACCACCTTATCTACACCTGACACTAACCTACAACTAACCTCCCCCCATCTATGCCTAACACTAACCTCCCCGCTATCTTCACCTAACACTAGCCTTCCCCATTCTAAGCCTAATATTAACCTACACCCTACCTACTGCTAACACTCAACTCCCCCCTACCTTCACCTAACAGTAACCTCACCACTATCATCACCTAACACTATCCCCCCCCCATCTATGCATAATATTAACCTACATCCTACCTACTGCTAACACAAAACTCCCTCCTACCATTACCTAACACTAACCCCCCCATCTATACACTACCGCTATACCCTGCCACTAATCATAGTCACTTTTGCTGCCCTGGGATCAGCTACAGAGTAGCCAATCTCTGTTACCATGTTACCCGAACCAAAGTTCTGGCCATGGTGTTGCTGAATTTATGTGGAGCGCATCACACACAAATGACCTGCGTTTCTTTAAAGGGCAACCGAGGTGACATGTGACATGATGAGATAGACATGTGTATGTACAGTGCCAAGCACACAAATAACTAGGCTGTGTTGCTTTTTTTGGTACTTATACATTAGCCGGGCGCATCCGGCAGGTGGCGCTAATTACTATTCCCCCTCCAGGCCGACATGGATAGTAGGGAAAGATGTAACTCTGGTGGAGTTTTGTCGCCACCTAGAGGATGCGCCCGGCTAACGGATAAGTACCCTTTTTTTTATCTCTCTGCCTGACAGAGTTAAACATCAGGGGCTTGATTTACTAAACCGTGATAACTCAGTTATCACGTGTTAAGGCGTTGCATGTGCAAACGTGCGTGTGAAGTAGTTTGCACGTGCAAAGTTTATGCCGTTCACGCGCTAAGTCTTAGCCCGCGAACAGTGTTACGCTTTGCGCGCTAAGTGTGCTATGCCATTGAAATCAATGGCGGTTCGCCCAGTCAGTAAATAGAGATTGATAATGAAATTATGAATGCTGCTTACATTAACATGTACGGTACTGTAATGTGGCGCGCGCAAAGTCTTATGCGCGTTGCAAAATGAAATATATACAGTAATAATTGAAGATATACATTCACGTGATCTGCAGTGACTTTGCGTGCTAAGTATCATTATCACATGAAGTCACTGCAGATCACGATACTTTGCATGCAAACCTTTGCGCGCATGTTAGCACGTGCAAATCGGCTTTTCACTGCCGTGCTAAGTGTTAGCACGGCTTTGTGAATCAAGCCCCAGGTATGCAAGTGACAGATTCTATCTGGGTCGGGACTAGATCGGACTGGGTCAGACTATAGCATAACCCTCACTGATCAGTAATTACAGCCATAAAATCCTTTCCTGTCAGTAAATGGCATCCTGGAGCAGGAAAGAGATAGAAAGGGTCAATCATTCATAGATTTGAGCTCTAGCATACTTCAGTGAAGATGTCATCTAGCAGAGACAATGAAACAACATTTAAAAACTAGATTTAAATAAAAAATAAATCTGTGGGATATCTAAAAAAAGGTCATTTTTAGGAGAGTCTTTAACTCTAAGGTAATAGTTCTAATTAATGAGTTTATTTCAAACTCTGGATCAGGTTATGTCTTTATAACTGTATTTCATAAAAATGTAGTTGTAAATAAATAAATACATCTTTGTTAAAAAAGAAGAAAAAAAAAAAAGAAAAAGAAATTGATTAGTATGCACCTATTCAAAAGACGACATGTTAGGAATGTGCCTTGTTACACCATAAGGGCTGGAACCTACAGGAGCGCTTTTGGCAGCGTTGCGATGCGCTAGCACTTTGCCAAAACGCTGGGCCAATGTTAATGGATGGGGCAAATTCCACAGGAGCATTTGCGTTTCCCAGAAACGCAAACGCAGGACGTGCAGCATTTTGGGAGCGTTAGCGCTTCAATGTAAAGTATTGAGACGCTAGTGGAAACGCTCAGCAAAACCTAAACTGAGCGGTTTTGCTAGCGTTTTGCGGTTCAGCACACTGTAACAAAATGAAAAATAATTCACAGGACCAATCAGGATAAAAACGCAAAACGCTACGCAACCGCTGAGCAAAAAAATACAATGTTGCAAAACACGACCGCAAACGCGCATGAATCCGCTTGCAAACCGCTCAGACAGAACTCTAGCGGTAGCGTTTCGCGTTTGCTGTTTTCAGTGGGTTCCAGGCCTCACAGCTACAAGATCACAAGTCCCTTTCATTAAAACTATTGATATCTGCATTGTCCTTGGCAGTGAAAGCAATGAACTTTGTTACGCCTTCAGGTTATGTAGCAAGGAGAGGGGCTTTGTGCCCAAAAGAGCCTGCAATTTAACTGCCTGCTATGAATATGTGAGCTACAATTTACTACTTAATGAAAATGCAATGAGATAAACATTTATACTGTATGTGGTATTAACGCTTATTGTGAAGCGGCTTTATGGAATTTTTAAGAAGATATTATACCTGTCAGAATGTTTGCCAAACCTCCCAGAAGCAACTGCTCTGTCCACTCCAAACAGCAGCGCTAACACAATCTCACCCACATCAGTTATGCACCTGGGCTGCCTTAGTATCTGATGACTTAAGGTAGCCAAACACTGGTCGATTTGCCATCAGATTCGACCAACAGACAGATCCCTATCTGATCGAATCTGATGAGAGAGGGAACGTATGGCTACCTTTACTGCAAACAGATTGTGAACCGATTTCAGCTTGAAACCGATCACAATCTGTTGTGGTGGTGCTGCCGCCGCTCCCCCCGCCCGCATACATTACCTGCTCCGCTGGTGCGACTGCCCCCAGTCACCGCTCTTCTTCTCCGCTCTGGTCTGCTCTGGTCTCCGGCATGCTTCCCTTCTTCCTGTCTGGGGGAATTTTAAACAGTAGAGCGCCCTCTACTGTTTAAACTTCCTGCCGGGACAGAAAGAAGGGAAGCATGCCGGAGACCAGAGCGGAGACGGAGAAGAGCGGAGACCCGGGAGTCGCGCCAGCGGAGCAGGTAATGTATGCGGCTCTATTGCGTCGGTCGTCGGGCACTCGAACGCCGCTAGCGATGCGCTCTTTACCCGCGGGCGATCGACGGTTATTTTCCGCACGGCGCGATCGACGGGATCGGACGGAATGGATCGAAATTCGGCGTGTAGCGTTAACGATTGGCAGCAGATTCGATCCCAGTGATCGAATCTGCTGTCGAAACGGGCGCAAATCGGGCCAGTGTATGGCCACCTTTATAGTCTTGGGTGCTGGGCAGTGCTGGTAGGATCAAGTAATGGATAACCTGGAGACTCACTCAGGTTTTTCATGAGGCAGGTCATTTCGGCATGTGCTCTTCCCCACGCTGCGATTGTCCTGGGCGCCGCCATAGATATAATGTTATTATCTCGATGGCAGTGCAGCAGTGTAATTCGGGTGCTGGTGATCACTCAGTAGTAGCGATTTGAAAAACGTGTGCACAATGAAAGTGTATGGAAGTGTTCTCATCTAAGCGTTTAGCGATTTTCTGGAACGCAAACGCGTTGCATGCAGCGTTTTCTGAGCGATTCTGGAGCGACTAGCGATTTCAATAAAAGTATGTGAATTGAACTAGAAATCGCAAAACGCTAATCGCTGGAAAAACGCTGTCTATACAGTGTAAAATCGCTAGGAAAAAACGCCAGAAAAACGCTCAGCGTTTTGCGTTAGCGTTTAGCGTTTTCTAGTGTGAATGGGCCCTAAGCCTGTTTATTGTAAATACACTGTTATGGACTTTGCTGCAGTGTGCTGACCATTTCTACATTGCATGATAATACTGGAGGACACAAGCCTGGATCAAACACCTGCCTCTGCTTTATAGGTGTGCAATTTCAGATTTGCACAAGGCTAATCAGATTAGGAAACCATTAAGTAATTATTGGACAGCTGATTAAGCAATCAGGCTGTCAGGCATCAATCATTGATCTTCTTAATCTGATTTGTCCTGTGCAAAGTTCCTGTTCAGCCAAGAGGAATAAGTATAGAGAAAGAGAAACTGCCTGATCATATGTCACATCACATCATTAGTGTTTAGTAGGAGTTTGACAAAACAATATTCGGTACTTATCCGTTAGCCAGGCGCATCCGGCAGGTGGCGCTGTTGATCTTAATTCCAAGCATAATTACTTCACGTCAACCTGTGAATGTAAACGCCGGATGCGCCCGGCTTAAACAGATCAAGCCGCCGGCTTGCTTCGTGTCTCGCTCTTCTCCCCCTCTTGCCCTCTCTCCTATAGAACACTGGGGAGGGGACATGCGTGTCCCCCCAGAGTCGTTCGTCGCAATGCGGCGACAAACGACTCTGGGGGGACACGCATGTCCCCTCCCCAAGGCTCATACGAGAGAGGGCAAGAGGGGGAGAAGAGCGAGACACGAAGCAAGCCGGCGGCTTGATCTGTTTAAGCCGGGCGCATCCGGCGTTTACATTCACAGGTTGACGTGAAGTAATTATGATTGGAATTAACATCAACAGCGCCACCTGCCGGATGCGCCTGGCTAACGGATAAGTACCCAATAATCATTCCTTAAGGCCCATACACACGTCGGATTTCCGCGAACGACGGGTCGTTTGAACGTCCCGTCGTTCCGTCGTTCGCCCGCTAAATCGGGCGTGTGTACAGACTGTCGTTCACTTGATAAGGGTGGCCGGACGGATCGCTCAAACTCACCCTTATCAAGTGAACGACAGTCTGTACACACGCCCGATTTAGCGGGCGAACGACGGGACGTTCAAACAACCCGTCGTTCTTGGAAATCCGACGTGTGTATGGGCCTTTAGTATGGTAACACTAAATAGCTTACCACCTAATATCCTGAACCTATTGCCTTGCTAAACATGCAGTGCCTTCAGCAAGCCAAATCACAAGGCTGTTGTCCTTCCCTCACTTTTTATCCTGCTGACAGGAGAAATACTAGAGACAAACTGCACAGGTGCATAGTGGCTTGCCTATGTAATTATAATCCTTGTGTGTTTTAATGGCTCTGACATCTTCTGCAGTGCTTTACAGAGTCAACAGTTATTGCACTTAAAGAGGAACTCCAGTTAAAATAATGTAATAAAAAAGTGCTTTATTTTTACAATAATTATGTATAAATGATTTAGTCAGTGTTTGCCCAATGTAAAATCTTTCCTCTCCCTGATTTACATTCAGACATTTATCACATGGTGACACTTTTACTGCTGGCAGGTGATGTCACTGGAAGGAGATGCTGCTGTTATTTCCCACAACGCAACAAGGCTCCCAAAGTGTGATGTTAGTACCTCAGTTCTTTGAGGCACTGACATCATTGGTGGGAGGGGTTTCACCACAAAATCAGCCATACAGAGCTCCCTGATGATCCATTTGAGAAAAGGAAAAGATTTCTCATGGGAAAGAGGGTATCAGCTATTGATTGGGATGAAGTTAAATTCTTGGTTACGGTTTCTCTTTAATATTCCTCTCACAAGCACTCACTCTATAGTCACTCCAATGCCCCTAATGCAGTTTAAGGCCTTGTTCACACTATTCACATTGATGTGTGCATTTTAGCAAAGCGATACTCAAGAACACCGGAAGTGACATTCAGACTACATGCGCTGTGAAGCAAAACGCAACACGGTAGTGAATGGGATCAACAGCGCAATGCAGATGGCGTGCGATCACATGCGTTGCATTCCTATCACACGGCCATCTGGGTTTGCATTAAAGAGGCAGGGTCCACACTTATCATTGCGAAAAACTGTATGGGAACACAGGTACACATTTTTTACTGCAGCTAATCAATAGTCAATAGAAATTTGCATGTGGTATGAAAACTTATGCTGCAAGATGTCTTTTTTTTTTTTGTGCGTGCAAAAAGATGAATGCAATTTTGCTAAATGCAATATAGCAAAATATAGCAGACGGCTATTCTCCATTGACTTTCATGTGCAGTGGATGCACATCTGCAGTTCTCATGCAAGTTTTTATAACGAACGAATATATGAACCCTGCCTTAGGCCATTTTTGGGATGAAACAAGTTACCAGTTTTTGAGAGAATAGTAGGAATAATGGCACTGCTAGAACTGATAGAAGGTAGGGCAGAGACAGAGATGCACAGGAAGTAGCCTTCACTCTACTCCTTATGCTGCTAAGTCATTTTTTTGTATTGACCTGAGGAAGCAGGCCATAACCTGCAAAACGTGTTGTCAATTTTTGAATACATTTTTTTCTGGTTGGACTGGTGTTTGTATCTTCTGGAAAGGTAACATGTTATGTTTTTAAAGGACCACTATTGCGAAAAGTTTAACTTTTCACCCATCTTGCTGTCACTTACAGTAGGTAGTAGAAATCTGACAACACTGACAGGTTTTGGTCTAGTCCATCTCTCCATAGGGGATTCTCAGCACAGCCTTTATTTTTTATAAAGACACCCCTTGAAAAGGATTTATACTGTACAAACATGCTGCCCACCCTCCGTGCTCGCTGCACACTTTTCTAGCAGTTGGACGTAGCAGCTGCCATTCACTAATGGCTTTTGAAAATAAAGAAAACCCTGAGAATCCCCCATCAGGAGATAGGTAAGTCCGAAATTTGTCGGTTCTGTCAGATTTCTACTACCTACTGAAAGTGACAGCAAGATAGGAGAAAAGTAATGTATGGCTCATTTTACTCTGGACGAATCATTCTTCTGATTTGTAAATGTGCACATGTATTTTAAATTTTACAATAGTGGTGCTTTAAGTTTTAACACCAATATATTTTGGGCACTTCCACCCCACTCTTCTATCAGTCAGATCTCCTTTGGAGGTAATAGCTGTAAAGTTTTCTGGAAAGTGCATTGAACTACAGGAGAGCGTTATCCGGCAGGACCTGGAGCACCGAGCGGGGATTGTGATTGCAGGAACTGCAACCCGCCTCAGTGAGTATATTATCATATATACTTTTATCCTCTTATACCTAATGATACTACACCATTGGGTTCCTGGTCTCTCTCTACTTCTCGTTTAGGTGCTTTTGGTCCCTACAAGAACTACCAACCCCTTCCACTATATCAGGGTTTACTATACCAGACGTTACTCCCATATACTTAAACTGCTACTTGGCTGGGAATCTGGACATTTAGTTTACTATACTAGATTGTTTACTATACCAGAGTTTACTATAACCAGATTATGCTGTACTATCAAAGCAATTTATTTGACAAACTTTATTACACTGATGAAAGCCAGCTGAGTAACTAAGTTCCTAGTTAAGTTGCAATGACAAATTCCTATGGAAAGTTGACAGCAGGTTGCTTGATGTACATGATTGGCTGCACTTGTTTTTGTAGCAGTGGAGTTAGTGGCTCTCTTCTGCTACAAAAGGAACAATTCTGAATTTGCCGGCCAGATGTCTCAGCTAAATATGAGCGCAGGAACCCTGCTATGTTGTTATAGTAACCGTGATCCCAGAGGAGGGATTTCCATCCTACCAGTCATTTCAAGTGGATGGAGCCAGGCAGTTGGATTTACATAGGAAAACCCATCTAAAGCTTACTGATCCTTTTATTCATCTGAACATTATTCCTCCCCCCTCCCGTAGGATTGTGTGGCGTGTCCTGCCTGTCAGAGGAGTAGTGTATGAAGAGCAGTGACATTGTATGATATGCACTGTAAGCATGAAAGACCCTATATTACCTTATATTAAATGATGTGGCTTACTGTATGGAACAGAATCCAATGCGTTGAAAGTGTATCTCTAGTAATAGATTAGTATTGTTTTCCATGGAGCCAGGCTGAAATTTAATAGCCTCTTGTTATTGGAATTGTTTTCATTATATCCTAAAGTCTTAATGTACAAATTGCCAGTATGAGTGTCCTCTCTCCTCCTGTATGACCTGACTTTGGATTCCAGTAGCTCGTTTTTGCATTAAATCATGGAAGTGGATATTAAAGGGAACCGGAAGTGAGAGGTATATGGTGGCTTCCATATTTATTTCCTTTTAACCACTACTAGTTGCCTGGTGTCCTGCTGATCTGTGGCTGCAGTAGTGTCTGAATCACACACCTGAAACAAGCATGAAGCTAATCCAGACAGACTTTTGTCAGAAACACCTGACCTGCATGCTTGTTCAGGGTCTATGGCTAAAAGTATTAGAGGCAGAGAATCAGCAGGATTGCCAGGCAACTGGTATTGTTTAAAAAGAGGGCTGACACATTTATTTCCATTTAAACAATGCTGGCTGTCATGCTGATCCACTGACTCAAAGGTCTGAGACCCACTAGAGCATTTTCAGCAACAATTTATGCTTTCTAGGAATCTCCAGCGCTTCCAAAAGCGCTTCACCGCTGAAAGACAATGGCCATGATCCCACAGGAGCGATTGCAGTTTGCTGAAATCGCAATCGCTCTGTATGCATTTTCAGAGCGATTTCATAAGGAAAAGTAGGGCCCCAAATTGCTGTCTTTGAAATTGTAACTGTAAAGTGCTCTGCTTTTAAGTAGCAAAATCAATGTAAAAAATGCTAGTTTTTCTTAGATTGTTTTGCAATCGCAAGAGGGTCTCAGGCCTAATGCTTTTAGCCATAGACCCTGATTCAGATCAGATGTTTCAAGTGTGTTTTAGATTCAGACACTACTGACCAGAAAGATCAGCAGGACTTCAAGGCAACTAGTATTGTTTAAAAAGAAATAATTAAGGCAGCCTCCATTTGTCGCTCACCTCAAGTTCTTTTTAAAGTGAACCTGTTGTCATCTTAGGCATTCCTTGTGTATGATTGGATGTTTGGAATGAATACGTATACAGTATATACTTTCACTACTATTACCCACTATCCCATAGTCTCTCAACTTACTTACATGATTGCACTGTACAGCAACACAGAATATGATGGCGCTATGGGCCAGTGCACACCTAAAGCGCTCGCGTAATCGCAAATGCTCAGCGCTTAAAAAAGTGATTTTTTTTTTCAAGGCGATTCCAGGCATGTGCCTAGCAATTTTCTATTTATACCTATCGATTTGTGGAGCGTTTTTGTGTGGCATTTTTTTAGGTACAGTACAACTGCTAGTGTACTGGTTTTGTAACAAAATTGCTTGGAAAATCACTCTGGGTACTTATCCGTTAGCCGGGTGCATCCGGCAGGTGGCGCTGTTGATGTTAATTCCAATCATAATTACTTCACGTCAACCTGTGAATGTAAACGCCGGATGCGCCCGGCTTAAGCAGATCAAGCCGCCGGCTTGCGTCGTGTCTCGCTCTTCTTCCCCTCTTGCCCTCTCTCGTATGAGCCTTGGGGAGGGGACATGCGTGTCCCCCCAGAGTCGTTCGTCGCGGCATTGCGACAAACGACTCTGGGGGGACACGCATGTCCCCTCCCCAGTGTCCTATAGGAGAGAGGGCAAGAGGGGAGAAGAGCGAGACACGAAGCAAGCCGGCGGCTTGATCTGCTTAAGCCGGGCGCATCCGGCGTTTACATTCACAGGTTGACGTGAAGTAATTATGATTGGAATTAACATCAACAGCGCCACCTGCCGGATGCGCCCGGCTAACGGATAAGTACCTCACTCTGTTCTAGGCGCTTTTCAAAGTGATTTTCCACTTTCCTATTCTTAACATTGAGGCTGAATCGCCTCATAAATGCTGCAGGACCCGCGTTTGGGTTTGGGAAAAAAAATCACATCGCTCTGGTGTGATCCATCCCATTCAAATGCATTAGCCAAGCTCTTTTTAAAGCGCTAGTGTTTTTAAAAGTGATCAGAAGCGCTGTTGGTGTGCACCAGCCTTATTACAAAGAAATAATAATAGTAATGTCCTGTAAACAACTACCGGTACATTTGCTCTGATGAAAATTTTTGTAAGCAGACATTTAACTCTGTTCAGTGTCATTTAGCTCCCCCACTTCATGAATACGCAAAAGAGGTGACCTATAGACAATCTGGCACTGAATTTCTTGGTAAAGTAAAAAAAATCCCAATTGCTGCAAGTCATCATTGCCCAAACTGGCGTCACTATTGCGATCAGTGTGTGTGCATGAGGCTGTGCGGAAGCTGTGGACGATGATGATTTTGTGTGTATGTAAGCTGGGGGAGGTGGGGGGGGGGGGTCTACTGGTAAAACAGCTGTGTTCAGAACTTCCTGTTCCATTCATATTACTCACACGAGGGTGGAGGAAGCTGGGGAGACAGAGCAGGGGATGGGAGAGAGCAGACAGCTGTGAGAACCGGCTGCATGAAGAATGGAGCAACAGCCTATCAAGAAACTGTAAGTTTGTGCAGCATCACTGATATGTACACTGTGGGCAGGAAACTGGCTTGTGTGTCAAGAGTATGCAAGATCATTCTATTGCACAGGACAGTGCTCAGAGCTACAATCAGCTGCTTTCTTTTCTTTATGTAATTTTCACAAACAAATTGTGAATCTGAGTAATAACATTTCTCATCAGTTATATATTAACTTTTCATCAGCTAGAAAGCAAATCCGGACCTGAAATAAGAGATCAAGGTTTTCAGTAACCTGAAACAATGGCCCATATGCAATTCACCCTTTCTCCTTAGTTTTCACCAAATTTATATTTTCACTCTGTGGCCCATATGCAATTCACTTTTTCACCTGAGTTTTCTCCTAGGTGATAATTTTAAACTTGCCAATAAAATTTCTTTTAAGCCACCAGCAAGCAAGAAAATACTCAAAATAATTTTAATAGTACTTTCTCACCTACTGTTTGGTACTTTTTAAGTTGAAAAGTGCTGGAAGGTTATTTTAAATTGAAGATGAAAAATTATCTCCTAGGAGAAAACTCAGGTGAAAAAGAGAATTGCATATGGGCCCATGTCAATAAAATGCCTTTTTATCCTTCAGCAAGCACGAAAATACTGAAAATAATTTTGGCAGTACTTTTTCATTTACTTTTCTATTGCAAAATGCTGAAAAGTTATTTTAAACATAAGAGAAAAAAATATCTTCTATGAGAAAACTTAGGAATTGAATAAGGGCCAATGTGTTTTAAATTACTTTTTTGTTGCTTGCAGTATACTGAACAACTGGATTGCGAACTCTTCTGGGCACAGTAAGGCCTCTTGCACACTGCATGCATTTCAGATTCCGATTCCGCTTTTTAATCTGTTTTTACATCCGATTCCGATTCAGATTTTTAATCTTAACTGCATGCTGCGTTTTTTGATCCGTTTTTCTGTTGAATGTATTCAAGGAAAATCGGAAACGGAATCGGAAACGGAATCGGAATCGGAAAACGGATTTGCAGTGTGCAGGGAGCCTAAATGTGGCCATTAACGGTACCATTTTTTCATCAGATGCAACCTTTTGACTTGATTGAAAGTAATCAGAAGGTAATTATCGATTGTTCCCATAAACGGGTCGATTAGGGCATTTTCTCTTTTCCGATCCATTTGTAAAATCCGACATTCGGATTGATGAAATTTTCTGTTCCAATCGACCAAAGAATTGTTGTAAATCAATTTTCACCTCACACTGTGCAGTTTTCTGGGCAATTTGAATGTAAAAATCACATCAAAAGATCACATCTGATGAGAAAAATCACCTTTAGTAGCCTGAACAGTTTCATGCATACTGTAAAGCCCTGTAGTAGATATCAGTGTCTTATAAGTAAGTTATATAAATAATATTTCTGCAGTAAAGGCAAAAAGCAGATAAGAAATGATGTATTGCACTTCAGGGCTTTTCCGTTTTCACGCCTTATCTATGAAATCACTTTTCAGCATCCAACAAGCAAAATGGATTGGTAGGTGCTGAAAAAGTATTATATTGTATTGATGAGTGAGAAAAATACAAGGATCCTAATGTACAAAAACGTAACTTGAGACTCCCTTTATGTTTTTTGCATGTGCTTCTTGCTGTCGGCTGCCTAGGCAGACAGATCCTTGTGTCCACAAGCACATATTATGCACTGGGAAAGCATAATAAACAGCCTAGGCTAAGCCTCAGTGGAAAGGTGAGGCTGCATACCAATATACAGCTATAGGAAGTGTTTCTGATGCTGAATCCAGGATATTTAATGTAAAAGTGAATATCCGGAATAATGTACTGCATGGTACTATATGTCATTACGGTTCCTCTTTAAACTAATTGGGAACTAATGTTGCTGAACTGCACTTAAAAAGTGAAGTTATCATAAAAAAAACACTCTTAAAACAAATCTGAAGCTAAAATAAACTAATGAATTGTATGTGTAGTATGGATAATTAATAGAACATTAGTAGAACATTTCAGTTATATAGCTTTATAACATTGCATCAGACTATAACAGGTGCATTTTAGAATCCACACTCTGTGCTGTAAAGCAAAGCAGAACTAGTGACCCGCTGAATGTCCCTGAAGTAAAACCTTATCTCACGCTTTCCCTCACTGCTTCTTGGCTGTTTAAGCTCTGAAGAAACCAAAACTGAGTTTGACCAAGTTAAGGTGGCCATACATCAGGCAACTTGGTGGCCGATCGACCATCCAATTTGCTTATTATAATCCAAATTGGATGAAAATTGGCACCGCCAAGT
Organism: Hyperolius riggenbachi; assembly: GCF_040937935.1. Taxonomy (NCBI): domain Eukaryota; kingdom Metazoa; phylum Chordata; class Amphibia; order Anura; family Hyperoliidae; genus Hyperolius; species Hyperolius riggenbachi. The sequence continues at coordinate 447,651,847 of NC_090647.1, read as the reverse complement.
GCATGCCTGATCGACAATGCAACCAATATCAGGCTAGAATTGGTTGCATTAATTGATCGGACATGCTGCAAGATGTAGGGCTGAATTGCTCGATCAGGTGTGCGGCAGTAACAGCAAGCAATATTGGGACGAGGCCGCTATTCGAGTCCTCTGCTTGCTCCGGGCTTCTTCTGCTTTCCATACACACGTGCCACGTGGTTGCCTAGCAATGTGGGTGCATGTGTGACGAGGCAACCAAATGGGGCACGTGTGTATGGACAGCAGAGGGTGTCTGGAGCAAGCAGAGGCTGTAGACAGGTAATGTATAGCTTGCGTATACAAGAACAAAAGCATGTGCACCTTCCATCCGTTGCTTGTTTGTGTTTATTGAAAGTGGATAACTTCCAAACATCAGGAACTTACTTCACATCATGTGGTCAAAGTGCTGTGATTGGCCTTTGTGGCACCTGTGGTGGAGGAGGTGGGTGGCGGGTAGAAACGGGGGGACTAGCGACGGCCGTTTCATGTACAGTACACTTGGTCATGCTGCGTTTCCACCTGACAATATATAGCTTGCACTGGGCACGGGGGGGGGGGCATTAAATATTAGGGCGGACAGCGCCGGGTCTGCGAGGCAGTCGGATGCGGCGTCACAAGGCCAATTCCTGATCAATTGAAATTGATCATGAATCGGCCTGTGGTGCATGGGCAGCAGACAGATCTCTCTCTAATCAGATTCGATTAGAGATTAGTCTCTTGGTCGAATCTGCCCATCATCGCTAGTTGTATGGCTACCTTTAGTCACTAGCTTAGAGAAGCTCTTTTGCATAGCTAACAAACTAAGGTTTTTTTTTAAACTCTTCCTATACTGGAAAACAATATGAGACTCTTTTCTTTGCTATTAATGTTTGATGTATTATCCGTACTACATACAATTCATTATCTCAGACATTTATATTCGCTTCAGATTTGCTTTAGCACCCCTCTGCCCAGTTCTTCCTCTGTCGCTCTTCCCAGAGGGGGTCCTTCCTCCTTCCCCTCTTCTTCCCATAGAACAGGAGAGTTAGTTTTTCAATACTGTTATCTTGAAAAATAATAAAGGATGGCTTCAGGTGACAGAACTGTATGGTTTGTTGATATCTTTAGTATACAGCTGGAAATTGCCACATGAATGTTGCTTAGTGATAAGTTCCCCTTAGTTATCATGCACTTTCACATTCTGCTCCCATATCTTCAGGAAGTAAAAACGCTGTGTTCTGTCTCTACAGAGTATAATTATATTTAACTGTCTGTAGGCGGTCTGGCTAGTTCACATTAAAAACAGACATAGATTGTGTATGTAGAATTCATTGTTCTTCAGATATGCAGTATAGACACTATTCTGTATGGCCACAGCAGATTACCCTCTGAGGCACAATTCTATTCACACCTATTATTACTTTTCTGATAGGTTTCAGTAGAAGGGGAGACATAGAGATGGCTCATGGGAAATTTTTAATCATTCCCATTATCTGTGAATGATGAAGCTTGTGTCTTTTGTACAATGAATCTCTTTAACCCATTCGCGTTCCGTCGTTTTCACTTGAGCAATGTTCACCTCCCATTGATATAAAACTTTATCACTACTTATCACAATGAACTGATCTATATCTTGTTTTTTCCGCCACCAATTAGGCTTTCTTTGGGGGGTACATTTTGCTAAGAGCCACTTTACTGTAAATGCATTTTAACAGGAAGAATAAGAAAAAAACGGAAAAAATTCATTATTTCTCAGTTTTCAGCCATTATAGTTTTAAAATAATACATGCCTCCATAATTAAAACTCACGTATTGTATTTGCCCATATGTCCCGGTTATTACACCGTTAAAATGATGTCCCTATCACAATGTATGGCGACAATATTTTATTTGGAAATAAAGGTGCATTTTTTCCGTTTTCCATCTATCACTATTTACAAGTTTAAAATAAGAAAAACATAGAAATATTTAATCTTTACATTGATATTTAAAAAAAGTTTAGACCCTTAGGTAAATATTTACATGTTTTTTTTTTTTTTATTGTAATGTTTTTTTTTTTTAATATTAAACTTTTTATTTGGGTATTTTTGGGAGGGTGGGATGTAAACAATAGTTTTATAATGTAAATGTGTGTTTAGTTTTATTTTTTTTAGTTTTAGTTGTAGTTTTACTTTTTGGCCACAAGATGGTGGCCATGAATTTGTTTACATGACGTCACTCTAAGCGTAACATACGCTTAGAGAGACGCATGGGGGAGGCAACAGCCAGAAAAAGCGCAGCTTCCGAGAGCAGCTGTCGCTTTTTCAGCGGGGGAGAGGAATCAGTGATCGGGCACCATAGCCCGATTCACTGATTGCCTGGCTAACGAACCGTGGGCCGGGAGCGCGCGTGCACGCGCACGATCGGCCGCGGGAGCGCGCCTGGTTCCTGGACGTAGAAACTACGTCCAGGAACTAAAATAGGTTAAAGGACCACTATTGCAAAAATCAGTAAAATTAAAAATACACATGTATTATCTGTACCTTTTCCCCAGAGTACAACGCACTATAAATTACTTATTTGGGTACTTATCCGTCAGCCAGGCGCATCTGGCAGGTGGCGCTAATTACTATTCCCCCTCCAGGCCGACATGGATAGTAGGGATAGATGCAACTCTGGTGGAGTTTTGTCGCCACCTGCCGGATGCGCCCGGCTAACGGATAAGTACCCTTATTTGTTATGTTCCTTTCACTTGCAGCAGGCAAAAGAAATGTGATAGAAATGACAGATTTTGGACTGATCCATCTCCTCTTGAGGGATCCTTTATTTTCAAGAGCACTACCTGCATGGCAGTGGCACACTCCGACTGCAAAAATAATGTGCACAGGAAGAGACTGGCTTTTCAGCACCATTGTAAAGGTGCTTTCCAGGGAGTGCTTTTAAAAAGAATAAATAAAATACTGAAAATCCCTCACAGGAAGATTTTTACTAGCTACTGTAAATGACAGCTACACAGGAAATAATACATTTATGGTGCATTTTACTCTGGAACAAAATTACAATTAATACATATGTATTTTAAATGTTAGAACATTTTACAATAGTGCTCCTTTAATAATGCACCTGTGTGTCCATCATCATGTTCACTTAATGGTATATTAAATACATGCTGAGTAATATAATAGTACATGTTGTCCAGGCTTATAGTATGAGGGTGTTGGCACAGTGCTGAAGGTTGGCAGAGTCTCTGGATTCCTATGAACTGTGCTTTCTCCAGTAGCCATGATATGAAATAGCAGATACTCTTCTACTGTCCAAAGTTCATGGCTAGTCCAGTCAGGAATGGGAATATTCATTCATGAGTTATTATAACCATGCAGACCAACGTATAAAAGACTTCCTCTCTCTCAGTTTGCTTAGCTTTATTAGTCTGAGAATGGCTGTGGTGTTGATACTCGGCCTTCTCAGGTCTGACGGCCAGTTCTCTTTCCGCTTGCTGACCATACGCAACAAAACACATAACACCTCTCAGCTTCTGGCTGTGCAGAACAGTATCCAATTATAGAGTCTCATAGTTTCACATGTCTGCAGCTATAGGGCTGCTATAAGACTCAAAACTTCACTGTGTAGGAACCTTTTTTTTTAAAATAAAATGTACCCCTTTGAAGCATTATCAGCTGCATACCTTTACTTTATTTCTGTGAAATCCCATGTCTAAAATAATTCCACTTCCTGTTTGTCAATTCAACCACAGTACTTCCTGCTACCTTCTACGGTACACAGTTTTATCTCAGAGAAGCAAGCTGTGCACAAGGACTAGATTTCTTTCTACATAATTTTCTAATCTACTGTGTCGTCATTAATCAAGCAACCAGGAGAACCGATATTGTTCATTGCAGGGCTGTGGAGTCGTAGTCGGAGCAATTTTGGGTACCTGGAGTCAGAGTAGGAGTCGGTGGATTCATAAACTGAAGAGTCGGAGTTGGATGATTTTTGTACCGACTCCACAGCCTTGGTTCATTGGCCATACTTGTTTGCTGCTCCCTTTTTAATAGAACCGAAGAAGATGTTTAGCTGTAGCCGAGCAGTGTGTCTGTACCTTTTCTTAGGTTGTTGCCCACTAGTAATCAAGTTAATGTTAATCAAGCATCTCTATGGACCTTTAGAAATGAGCTATTTACAGTAAAACAAAAAAAACATATTGTCACATGTCATGCTAAGAATTTGCATAAAGCAGTATGGCAGCCACCTTGATCACCACCATGCTGGATCCACATACCTCTGTGCATTGTCCGTTCCTCTCCTTTCCTCCGGTCTCCATAATCACTCCCTAAAAAAATTGACTTTTGGCTACAGTCAAATTTTCAGCCAGAAAGAGGCAGGCTTGCCACCATGTTCCTACCTTTCACCCTCCCATTCCCTCCTCTTTCCCGCCCCATTCACTCTCCACAGTCAGTGGGACAGTGAATGGGATGGTAATAGAAGTGAACATTATTGCCAGCCTTCCTCTTCCTGCCTGAAAATGCTACTTTAGCCAAAAGTCAAATTTTTCAAGGAGAGAGTGGAGTGAACAAAGAGAGAAATGGAAAACACTCAGAGGTATGTGGATCCAGTATGAACGTACCTCTATGCTTACCTTAGGTAGCTTTGCTTTGGATCAAGTGTCCTTTAGATGAAACATCAATCAAATACTGCTGCCCCCTTATATACTTACCTGGGGCATCCTCCAGCCCCTGGCAGCAGACATGTCCCATGCAGCAGCTTTGCGCGCAGCTGGCGGCCCCGGATCCCCGCCTGGTTCAGAGGGCAACCTCGAGGTCGTCTCTAGGGCGCCTGCGCGAGCGCCGCTGTCAATCATGCCCACGTTGTCCGTGGTGCACTGCGCAGGCAGTACACTGCGGGCAACGTGGACTTGATTGACTGCATCGCTCGCCTAGACGCAGTAGAGGAGGTCGGCCTCTGCACTGGCGAGGACCCCCAGGACGGCGGCTGCGAGCGGAGATGCTGCCTTAGACCTGCCGGCTGCCAGGGGTTGGAGGAAACCCCGGGTAAGTATAAAAGGGGGCAACAGTATGTGATTGATGCTCCCTTTAAGGGTAGGCCAACCTTGTTGTAACACCTGTACGCACTTCAGCCAAGACGACCAGCAGTTACTATTTCGGTCAAGGTTAAAAGTTTTAAATAACTGTAAACTGAAATAAGATACTCTTTTTATAACATTTACTAATGACAGACCAGTGTGGCACTGCTATTTATGTATGGCAATTTTGTAGCAAAAGCGGAATTTCCATTTCATATGTGTTAAGTAGTAACAGCCTCTACATTTCCTTCAGTACTAGTTCTCTTTTCGCGTGGTTATCTTTGGCACAATTACCACAGTTGAAACAGTTCTGAGTCACTGTATACAGATACTGTGCTTGTTGCTGTACATTTTTTTTTAATCATGGTCACTTTTTTGTTTGTGTCTTACATATGCTACTTTGTATTTGTTCAGTAGTTATGCCTTTTATATGGTGTTAATGATTTACTATATGAGGAATAGGGAACAAATGGAGGTAAAGCACATGAGGAAGAATAGCTGCGTCTATGAATGTACAGCTATACTTACTTGTTACAGGCAGATCTCTGGTGATTCTGGACACCTGTGTAATTTCCCTGGAGGCATATCTAAGTGCATCCAATAAACAATTGAAGATAAGCAGAAACAAATTCAACAGTCAAAGCTGAAGATCACGTTTAGCTTTACATTGCAGCACATATAAAAGTGCAACAGTTTGAAGCACATTGTTGAAAGGAGTTCATCAGGATCAACCTCAATCCTGTGCAGACACTGCAGGGGAGCCCAGCGCAGTTAAGGCAGATTGTTCGGTGATAGCTAAGTGACCCTTTCTGTCTGTAAGGAGGGAGTAGAGTAAGAGGGACAACAATGTTGGGTATAATAGAGCGACTTCCTAAGGGCCCGTTTCCACTAATCCGCAGAGTTTCCCCGCAGGCAAATTGTGTGAGGAAACTCTGCTATAGGATACAATGGCGCCACCGGCTAAATCGCTTGCGCTAGCGATTCGGCCAACATTTCCATCCGTTTCAGTGCGGGAGGCTGTGAATCCCATAGCCGTGGCCGCAGACCAAGAAGTGCCGCCGCGCGTCTCAAGTGGAGACGGGCTTACTTGGAGTAAGGTGTGTTCCTGGGGAGAAAATTCTACCTAATTTCCTAAGTGGGGGGACATTTCCTTTATGGCGGCACAGACAAAAATAAAGCATGACATTATATTAGGCCCCCCCCCACACACACACACACACTCAATAAGGGTTGATTCACACTACGAGAGCTTTTTAAACACCAGAGATTTTAAAAGCTCTTGCTAATGCAATTCTATGGGGGATTTTTACAAAATCATATTGCTCCAGTGTACACATAGGATAACATTAGCAAGAGCTTTTAAAATCACAAGAGCTCAGACCAGCTCTTGTAATGTGAATGAGCCCTAAACGTGTTTTTATCCCTGTCAGAATCCACAAATGTTGGAAATCTTCTCAATGTGGTCACAGACAAGAATAACGATCTGATAGTGGTTCGAACCCTTCTTCTTGCTGTCTGAGGCTAAACACAATGTCTTCGCTTGCGTTTGACTTTATTAATGCATTAGAACCAAGCCGCTTCCCTTCCAAGTCTTGTAGCTTTTATTAGTTGGCCACACTATCTGATGTGCTTGGCACTCATCAGGCTTTGCTGTCCTCTGAGGATAAGAGCCAGTGCCAAGCAAGTAAGCAGTGAGATATTGCTGGCTGATGCATAAAGCCTCAATGCAAGCAAGCTTTGCTGTCCTCTGAGGATAGGAGGCAGTGCCAGGCAAGTAAGCAGTGAGATATTGCTGGCTGATGCATAAAGCCTCAATGCAAGCAAGCTTTGCTGTCCTCTGAGGATAGGAGCCAGTGCCAGGCAAGTAAGCAGTGAGATATTGCTGGCTGATGCATAAAGCCTCAATGCAAGCAAGCTTTGCTGTCCTCTGAGGATAGGAGCCAGTGCCAGGCAAGTAAGCAGTGAGATATTGCTGGCTGATGCATAAAGCCTCAATGCAAGCAAGATTTGTTGTCCTAAAAAACAGTAATGTGCTGCTCCCTCCTAGTGACTGTAACAAAAGGGGAAAATATGAAGGGCTCAAGACAATGTCCTTCCCAGGGGGGGATTATTATTTTTCATCTCCTGTCAATTAAGAAACCATAGGATAAGGTGAAAAAGGTTACGATAGCGTACACATATCAAAAATGACCAATCTTACATGATACATTACATATTTTTAAAATCTTGTGTGACGATCCAAAGTTAAATGATCAAATTACTTAAATGGTCATTGTATTGAAATGTACGGTAAATGATTAAAGCGCTGATTGTTTGCCCTTGTTTTAGTTTCATAACTTATGTTTTTTTAAGGATTTTTATGGTATAACATCTGGCAGCTGGGCCTCTTGTTGTCTTCTATATGCCCTAGGTTGTTGCCTAGATTGCCTTATGGATGGATAGAATTTTAAAAATCAATTCAATAAGGATTTCAGTTGCTTAGCTGCAGGGGAAACGTGAACACTCAATTTCCTGTCATTACAATCTTTTGAAATCAGAATGTATAGTTCTGATCCAGCTCTATAGCATGCTTAAAGAAGAAACTTTGTTTTCTTACAAGCTGAAGCTTTTGATATGTGTCTACAGTTAGTCAGTAAAAGTATTATCTAGGACAATATTTGTTATTTTGACAAAAAAAAGTAATTTGGGGAATTTCAAATAACCCCTTGGGGGGAATTCAAATTTTGGTACTATTCCGTTAGCCGGGCTTAACCACCAGGTGGCGTTCATTACTAATCCCCCTCCAGGCCGTCATGGATTATAGGGAAAGATGTAACTCTGGTGGAGTTTTTTTTTTTTTAAAGATTCTTTTATTTTTCAAAAAATAAAAACATAGAAAGATTACATGAACAAAGGACATAAATGTCATATATATCGTATCATTACTCCTAAAAGGAAACAGGTATGTGACTATCTGTGGAAAGTCCAATAGTTACTTAATATGAGCGTACACGTAAGTCCATCATCTGGGGTGGCTCTGTAAGTTTAAAAAAAAAAACACATACATACATGTTTGATAAAGAAGGAGGGAGTTGCCTAATTGACAATTACAGTTTGTAAGAGACTAGCTATCAGTCCAGTGCAGCAAGTCTGCTGAGAGTTTCTGGAAGGCCGGTTTTCCTGGGCCCAGAGGGAACATACACCAGGAAGACCAAGTTTGCTGACGTTTTGCAGACCTCTGCTGCATAAACAGACTCTCTCCTTCCAAAACATATGATTATATGACAAAGACAGACATGAGAAAGAAAAAGAAGTAAGAAGACTAAGGTTGCGGTCGGATATGGCGAGGACCCTGGGCAAGCCAAGAAAAGCACCCACACAAAAACAAGCAGTCTCCCAACACTGGGGGAAAAGACAAAGTCTGGGGGAAGCCTCCAGTTCTATCTAACTAAGACCGATCCCCATCCGATTAACCACTCATGAGTGAGCGATAGCGTTGCGTTTCTTTAAATTCGAACCAGCCAAACCAGGTTTTCCAATATTGCTCATGTCTATCATGTATTGTTGCAGTTAAATCTTTCATTTGTTGTGTCTGCCCCATCAAACCGAGCCAATCTCTAATTGTAGGTGGTTGCATTGATTTCCAGTGCCTAGCAACTAAGGCTCTGGCCGCATTAACCAGATGCCTCGTTAAGGTTTTCTTATATCTTCTGATTGGCCACTTGTTATGATGGAGCAGAAAGAAAGCTGGGTCATCAGGGGGAAGGAAATCAGTCAGTTCATGCATAATACTTCTAACCTCAGACCAGAATTGAGTGAGCTTAGCGCAGTGCCAGAATATGTGGAGTAGAGTTCCTATTTCCTGCCCACATCTCCAGCAGAGATTGGAAGAGTTAGGGAACATGGGGTGCAATCGGGTTGGGGTTAAATACCACCTGGTTAGGATTTTATATCCAGATTCTTGAGACCTAGAGGAGATAGATGATTTATGAGCAAATACCAAAATCTTGTCCCATTGTTTGTCAGTGAATGTGGTCCCCAGGTCTTGTTCCCAATTATTCCGGAATGTAACCGAAGGAGCGTGAGGGTCGTTTAATAAAGAATATCTGGCTCTCATTGAAGCATGTTTGCTCAAAGATGGTAAGGAGTCTTGCAAAGCTAGATTTAGTGCCTTGGGATAGGATGAAATGTCTAAATTGTACCCAGCTCCAGTGGTCTAAGTTCTGTGTGCCCAGGGTTTGTTCCAGTGTTTGAAGGGACGCCCAATCTCCATTTGCAAGCAAATGGTGAGCACGTAGAGTCGATTCTCCCCTCCAGGCTGAATAGCTCCTAGAGGGAAGCCCTGGTGGGAAGGAAGGGTTGCTCAGGATGGGAAGAAGAAGAGAGGGCCAGGGCGAAACCTGAGAGAGGTGTCTATATTTGGTGAAGGTGTTGATAGTTTGTATGATTAACGAAGCGGCGGGGTCTGCAATTTTCCTACTCCTAGAGGCCCATGGAGTGTCAGCTAGACTTTCTTTTATAAGCTCTCCCTCCAGCTCGACCCACCTCTTATGGTCCCCATGTCGGTGCCAGTCAATAATGCGTATTAAGATAGCTGCTGTATAGTAGAGCTTGGCATTCGGGACAGCCATTCCTCCCAATTCCTTAGGGGCTGTCTGGATCTGGTATTTTAATCTGGATTTACGGCCATTCCAGATAAACCTCGAGAAGGTCTGAGTGATTTCCTTAAAAAATGAGGATGGTATAGGGATGGGGAGAGTTTGGAACAGGTAGAGCAATCTTGGCATGATCGTCATTTTTACAATATTGGATCTTCCAAACCAGGAAAACTGAGGTTTATTCCAGTTCTGAAGATCTCGTTTTATTTGTTCCAGGACTGGGAGGAAATTATTAGCGACCAGGTCTTTTGGATCTGGGGTTATGTGAACTCCCAAGTATTTCATATATCGAGAGGACCACCGGAATGGGAAGTTATCTTGGATGGTAGCTTTGACAGAGCTAGGAAGAAGGACTCCCATCGCTTCATTCTTATCATAGTTAATTGACAGATTTGAAAGGGATCCATATTTCCGAAATTCCAGCAAAAGGTTGGGGAGAGATATGTGGGGATTGGTCAGATAAAATAGCATATCATCTGCGTTAGCAGCAACCTTATGATGGGATCTCGGGAGTTCAACCCCCTTAATATCTATATTATTGCGGATTGTGCATAGAAATGGTTCAAGGGATAGTGTAAATATCAGAGGGGACAATGGACAGCCCTGGCGTGTGCCATTTAGAATATTAAATGAGTCTGATAAGACTCCATTGGCTTTCACCTTTGCATTGGGGCAGGAATATAAGGCGAGGATCCTTTTACGCATCACGCCACCCAGACCAATATGACGAAGAGTACCTTCAATGAAGTCCCAGTCCACCCTATCAAATGCTTTTTCAGCATCGGTAGAGAGAAGAAGAGTAGGAGTGAACTGAGACCTCACCCAGTGCATGACATTAAGGGTACGTATAGTGTTATCCCTGGCCTCTCGACCCGGGACAAAGCCCACTTGGTCTAGATGGATGAGCTTAGGTAGCAGGGGAGCTAACCTATTAGCTAAAATTTTAGAATATAGCTTAAGATCCACATTTAGAAGAGATATTGGCCGGTAGCTTTGGCATTGTGCCAGATATTTGCCTTCCTTGTGTATGACAGTAATGTGGGATTCTAGCATTTGGGAGGAGAACCAATTTTGTTCGAGTGGGGGATCCGAGATTGTGTTAAAAGCTCTCAGGAGGTGAGGGGAAAGCAAGTGTCTGAATTTTTTGTAATATTCTGAGGAATACCCGTCTGGTCCTGGCGCCTTGCCTGCAGGCATCTGAGATAGAGCTATCCCCAACTCATCCTCTGTAAAAGGCTCCTCAAGTGTTTTAGCATCAATTTGTGACAGCCGAGGCATTTGAGAATCCCTCAGGTAAGATTTAATTTTGTCTCGCTTGCTGTCTGTGGAGAGAATGAGAGATGAGGAGGGCAGGTTATAGACACTGGAATAGTATTCTTTGAATATTCTTGAAATGTCTTTATAATCATAATGTAAAGTAGAGGATTTATCCTTAACACAGGAGATATAGCCGCTGGATTGCTGAGACCTCAGAGCCCTTGCCAACATAGAACCACATTTATTACCCCATTCATAAAACGTGCGTCTGCATCTCTTTGCAGCAAATTTGGCCTTATGAAACAGCATAGATTTAAAGAGACTCTGAAGCGAGAATAAATCTCGCTTCAGAGCTCATAGTTAGCAGGGGCACGTGTGCCCCTGCTAAACCGCCGCAATAGCGCCGCTAAATGGGGGTCCCTTGACCCCCAAACCCCCCACTGCGACACTTGGTCGCAGACTTGGTCGCTCCTGGAGGCAGGGCTAACGGCTGCAGCCCTGCCTCCAGTCGCGTCTGTCAGCGGCGCATCGCCGCCTCTCCCCCGCCCCTCTCAGTGAAGGAAGACTGAGAGGGGCGGGGGAGAGGCGAAGATACGCACTGACAGATGCGCGTGGGGCAGGGCTGCGGCGGTTAGCCCTGCCCCAACCAGGAAGCGCTCCCCCGCATTACGGAGGTGATTTGGGGGATCAGGGACCCCCGTTAAGCCGCGGGATAGCGGCGGTTTAGCAGGGGCACACATGCCCCTGCTATCTATGAGGTCTGAAGCAAGATTTATTCTCGCTTCAGACTCTCTTTAAGGCGTTCTCTAGCTTCTGATAAGGCGAACAATGTGTGTGAGGCCATGTCTCCCTTATGTTTAGATTCCAAGTCATTAATAAGTAACAAGGAATCTTGTATATCTTTTTCCCTTTCCCTTTTACGCCTGGCACCTTCACGTATCAGTATGCCTCGTGCGTAACATTTATGTGTTTCCCATACAGTCATTGGGGACATGTCCTCAGTCACATTCACCCGAAAGAACTCCTCAAGCTCACGTTTAAGTTTTTGAAAGATTTGCTTATCCTGTATCAGGGAGTTATTAATTCGCCAGGTAGGAGGTCTAGATCTGTTGTCCCTCCAATTCAGTTCAATCCAAACCGGAGCATGGTCTGATAAGGTTATGTAGCCTATGCCAGGGAAAGCCGAGACCGATAATAAGTTATGTGATATGAATACATAGTCTTTCCTGGTATAGGAATTGTGTGGAAAGGAAAAAAATGTAAAATCTTTCTGTGAAGGGTTATGGAGTCTCCATGCATCTACTAGCTGCATATCATGCAATAGCGTTTTACATTTACGTAGGATTTTGTTGGAGAGAGGAAATCTCTGGGAGGAAGAGTCTATAGAAGGTTCCAAGACCATGTTTAAATCCCCCCAAGGATAATGCTGCCTTCTGCAAAAGAGTTTAGCCTGGAGAGGAAATTCTGGAGAAAAGTTATCTGCTGAGAATTTGGGGCATAAAATGCGCCTATCGTGACTTTTTGATTTAGAAGTACGCCTTTAATCAGATTAAAGCGTCCAGACTTCTCAACAAGGGTAAAAGGTGTATCTTTTGCAATTAGTATGGCAGTACCTTTTAGTTTTTGTGCCCTGTGGAGTGCTATAGAAAGCGGTTTTGTAATATCTGCTAAATCATTTAGGAGGTGAGGAGCCCTTGAAATGAGTTTCCTGCAGGCACACTATGTTAGCCTTTTCCCTGCGACACAGATTCAGCACGGCTGATCTTTTCTCTGGTACATTTAATCCCCTGGCGTTTAGAGACAACACCTTAAGTGACTGCTTGAATCCCGTATAGTATCTCGGATGCTTGAACAGGCCGCCCAAGGCCCCCCCCCCCCCACCCCAACAGAAGAAATAATTAAGAGGACATAAGAAAGAGAAAGGAAAGAAAGAGGTAAAAGAAAAGGAAATTATATAAAGCAAAAATAATTGTGTAACAAACCACAATAAATGAGCAGGAAGTATGCTTAACCACATCTTCCTGAGGTTAGGCCTAAAGTGGGCCTGTGTATTGATAATATATACTATTCTCTCCGGGAGCCTAAGTTGCTCTCGGAAACGAGGCGGCAATTCGCCCTGGGGTAAGAGAGTCCACAACATAGATAGGAGTGGAGCCTCTGCCCCCGTAACCCCGTGTGCAAACCTTTATGTCAGTTAACGTAACGTAGCAAGTAAGCAAAAAACATATATATATATTCAAAACAGTCAAATTAGTAATAATGATAACCTAATAATATCCTGCCTCCTAAGATAGTTTCCCAACCATCCCCTCCCGTGGCCATCCACCCCATTGCCATCTCAGCCCAAGTATGCCCCAGAGAGAGTAGGCAAAGAGTGATTCACTGGTAAACTACAGTGGTGCGACTTTCCCCTAAAGCACCCCCCGCTGTTAATGGGGAGTCTCTCATATAACAGATTAAATACCAATCACATATTAAACAGAAGCTTTCATGGCAAGGCCCCCCGTCCCCGCCCGCCCCCACCTCCCCCCCAGGGCTAAGGGCCTATCCCAGCACCCCCCAAGCCAAACAGTCCCCCTCAAGGTATATCGTAGAGAAAAGTACTATCCCTGCAAGCATAACCAGGAAATCAATCATTTAGGATGTTACAGTCGGCTCAGCGTTAAACAGAGGTTTAGACAGGTAAAGCATACGAACGAAATACAAAATGAGTGATGGTGAGGTTGAGCACTGCCGGGAGGGGGGCACAGAACCCCATCATCGCGTCGGGGGAGGCGGTGGGAGCAGTCCAGCAACACAGGGCCCCACCTTACATCTGATCCTAGTGAACGGTTCTCCTTAAGGCACGGACCAAGGGAGCAAAGTGTATTAATATTCCACGCTCCTTAATATGTATGTCTCTCTGAGGAGTGCGTGAAGGCTGTAGTGTGACAGAGTAGCGAGTCCATCAGTGCGAGGAAGTTCAAAACGGCCCGGGGCCTCCATATGGGCACAGATGTCAAAGTATAGGGGCTCTTGTGGTAGCCTTTTCCATGTGCCGAAAAAGTGAGGAGAGGCGGAGGGAATGGTTCAGGAGTCCAAAAGGGGGGAAAGGCAGGATCATGGCAAAGAAAGTTCCAGCACGAAAAAATAAAGAGTACTCACATTGTTAGCGTTTAGATCTACGATTCTTTGGTGGACGAGAAGGGTCAAAAGAGTCCGGGTCCCATTCTGGGAGCTCAACTGATGGCAGAGAGATATCTGCAAAGAAGGTAGGGAGCTCACGCGGATGCCGTAAGATGGCGGTTTTGGCGCCGTTCCTCACCACTAGTTGGAAGGGGAAGCCCCAGTGGTATGAGGCTCCTGCCTGTTGTAAAGCCTTTGTAAGCGGTCGTAGAGCCCAGAGTTGAGCTAGCGTAGAGGGCGCCAGGTCCTGGTACAGCGAGATAGAGGCCCCCTGCCAGTTCACGTCGTCTTTTCCACGTGCTGCCGCCATTATCTCTTCCTTCTCCTTGTAGTTATGGAGGCGGCGTAACTCTGGTGGAGTTTTATCACCACCTAGTGGATGCGTCCGGCTAACGAAAAAGAACCCAAATTTTTTACCGTGGAGCTTATTTGAATTTCCCATCAAGCATCCCTATTTGTCCATATTACGTTAAACCGTGCAGGCTGGTATTGCTGAAGGGGTGGAACCCCATTCTTGCTTGTTCTGCTTTCCTGACAAATAACAGCCTGGATGGGGGTAAAGGAGCATAAGAGGTGGTCATGCAGTCTTTTTATATAATACACATACACACATGAGATATAGTGCAGATGTGTAAACTGTTATATTCGTTATTTTGCTACAAAATGTATGTCTATGTCAGGGGTGCCCATATGTGCTTTGAAAATGTAATAAAAAGATAATATATTAAAAAGTTAGACGCCACTCAACTCTTCTTGGTGCAGGATAACAGGTAATTAGCTTACAACTATCCATTGTCAAACAAACATAGATATCCGCACAACACCTAAAAATAAATCTTAATCAAATTACAAAAACATCAAACAGAATGACACGTTAGCTGACGTGTTTCAAGCCACACTGGCTGTCAGTCATCGTTCAGTCATAGCTATGATGAGCTGTTGTGACTCAACATGTCAGATGTCTTGTCCCACAGGGCCGGCGCTGCCATTACAAAGGAGTAATTTGCCCCAGGAAAAGCGAGTGCTGCCGGAACCCTACAAAGTGTCCTGGCGCCCTGTAATCCCTAGAACCCCTTTAGCCATTATTAAAACTCACCTGTACCAACATGCTGCTTTGTCTGCGCTCCCTGGTGCTGCCTGCCTCTTACATGCAAGTCATGCACGGGGTCACTGAGAAGAGGCAGGCAGTTCTGGGGATAGAGATAGGAAGCACAGACACAACAGGTGAGTTATAATCCTGGAGGGACCCCAGGAAACACAAGGGGCTTGATTCACAAAGCGGTGCTAACTGTTAGCATGCCTGTGAAAACCCCTTTAGCACGTCTAAACAAGCTTTTCGCACGCAAAACTTTATGCGCGTAAAACTTTACGCGCGTAGTGCACAGAGCACAGGACGCTCCGCGCGAAGTGCCCATTAAAGCCTATGGGACTTAGCGCGCGTAAAACTTTGCGCGCGCAAAGTTAGCACGCGATCTGATTGAGAAATCCGGTGCTAACCTACTTAGCACCCTGGTTAGCACGTCTAAAGACTTTAGACGTGCTAAGTAGGTTAGCACCGCTTTGTGAATCAAGCTCAAGGTGTCTGGAGATTTTTGTTGGGAAGGGGAGTGTCTTGCAGCCACAAATCGTACAGGGGAGCATGGCTCTGGGACCCTGGGGGCTGAATTTGCTGGGGCTCCCCAGGTTACCTTTGCCCAAGGGCCCCATCCTTCCTTAGTCAATTCTTTGTCCTTTTTGTAATATAATAAAGGTGCAGTTTAGGCATTGTGGACATTTTTGGCTTGAGACGTGAATTGTTTTTTAAAGTGTAACTGTCGGGTATACAATCAAAAATCAATTCTTCATTTTTGTCTGGTAAACAAGTAATAAGGATGCTAAGCAGGTAATCCAAAAGTTAAAATCACTATTACTTTTCTTGCTGATAAATGATCATCCCCCAGTTTACATGACTCTTATTCGGTACACACAAAATTTGGTACACACAAAGGAAGTTGCAGTACATGCTGGGTTGTCCTTTTTTTGCTTCTCTACTTTCCCCTCAGACTTAACTAATGCAGCCTGATTGGCTGAAATCTCTTTACCTCCTGTTTCCCCTCCCACACCTCTGATCGGCCAATATTTCTCATGCTGAGGCAATGCATTTTCTGTAGTGGAGGGCGGGCAATGCATACACAAGCAGGCAGAGGAGAGTAAGGGAGGAAATGACATCAGGATTGGCTTCAGAATAGCCACAGTTAAAATGGGAAATGCTAAGAAGGATTTTCTCTTTTTTTTTTACTGTAGAAAGATCACTAAAGTCAAAACGTGGACAGTGCAATACGTATGTTATTTAAGTAGAGCAAGTAATAATCTACTTATATATGTGAATTTTTTTCTGAGATAATTTGGCTGACAGCTCCTCATTAACAAAAGGTAATTGCTGGGCCTTGTGTGTCATGCCCGCTGCTCATTTATTTGGCAATGTGACGTCAGGCGATGCAGAAGGAATGTGCACATGCATGCACTTTTATGTAGCCATGTCCTGGTGCTTGTGCAAATATGCCCTGCCCTTGATGTGCAGAGGGCTCTGGGAGCTGGCAATAAAGCTGCAAGTCAAGGGACAGCAGATGACAGTCAGCCTCATATGAGTTTGCTCATACCAAGAATAGCTCACCTACCAGTTCTAGAAACTTATACTTGTTGACAGGCTAGAGATTTAAACTGCAACTACGGTAAAGTGTGTTTGTTTCAATGGGCATTCCAGTAGATAGGAGGTTACCAGTCCCAAGGCTCATTACACCATGTACAAATGTCATTTTCCACATGATGTGTGCAAATCAGAGCATGGCATCAAGAGAGTTCAGGGCAGGTTGTGAAGCGAGGGCGGGTGACTGCATTGTCCTTATTATCTGAGAGGAATTTCTGTGAGTTTCCATGAGTCAGAGTCACACAAAGGATCACACAGCAGTTACTGGACATAGATGGGAGTCACTGAGCTCAGGAGCTCCACAGCTTATTTAACCACCATTCAGACATTCACAACTCATTCATTTAACTCAGCTGAAATCAAATGTACAGCCAAGAACATTCCCACCAATTCTCAGCAGATTGCTATCGACAATTTTACTATGAGAGTTTGAGTTTATTTCTAGACATGTATAACAGTCCTAATTTTAGACATGTATACTGTATATAAATATCCACATTTATAGAAAGGGGAACAGATTTTGTTTCCTGGTGTCCTGGGCTTGAATAGGAGAAAACAGCTACTACCATATATTCAACAAAGTACAGGTCAAAGCCTCTTTCACTTGCAGTAGAATGTTACTTGAAGAGTGGGGGACAGGAACTGACTGACTTTCACTAAAGTGGTTTTCTGCTACTGCTCTCTTGCACAGTACTATTTTAAAAGAGCCTGTAAATGGAAAAAGTAGCAAAGAAAGTATTTAACAGCAGGGCTGTGCAGAGGGGGGTTGTGCTTAGATTTGAAAAAAGGGCCCTAATCAATCAATTGTGGTAAATTGTGTATGTAATACCCTCTCTTTAAAAAGCAGTATGAGGCAGTCCTTGCAGCCCCCCGAATTTGTGTCTCCTTCCAACCAAGTCTTTTTGTTTCACCACCCTCAAATCTGCAGTGATGGGTGCCCACTATTAGACTCGCCTATCATTACTGGGACCTCTGTCCCTCTTGATCAGCACCCCACTTCTTTTCAGGCACAGTAGTAGTGGTTGCATGTTTGCAGTGGTTGTTAAGTATTAGTAGGTACATAATTGCAGTAAGTGCCAAGGTGCAGTGAGTGCCCAGGTGCAGTGGGTGATAAGATGATAAGATATAGTTTGGCACCTCAGAACCCACTGCAACTTAGCACAAAGTACAGTCTTTGTCAAGCTGCAGTGGGTACCAAGGTCCAGTTTGGAATGGGTGTTTATTTGCAGTGGGTGCTAAGCAGTATTGGGTGCTAAATAAGTAGCAGACGGTTATAAACAATAGTGGATGCCATGTGAGTGCTAATTGGTACAGGGAGCCATGTGAGTGCTGGGTTCAGGCCAAGAGTGGTTACTAGGTGCATGTAGTTGCAGTGGGCAGGACATGAGTGAGTACCATGTAGGGTCTGGATGTGTGACTGCCATGGGAGAGTACTGGGTCTCATATGGGTTCAGACCATGTGTGGGTAATGTGTGCTATTTGGTTGACGGCCATGGAAGGGTTCTAGGTGCATAAAATGGCTTGGGAACTTGGTGCCGTGTGAGTACTGTGCCATGTGGGTGTTAATTATGGGGGGTATAGGGTGTCCTAGGTGCAAATACTGGGTGCCAAGTGAGTACTGGGAAGGAGTACATGGTGCCACGTGAATGATGGGTGCTGGGGTATTGGTTCTCATGTGGGTGCTAAATGCAGATGCTGGGTGCCATGTGGGTACTGGGTGCAGGTACAGGGTGTCATTTGGGTTCTGGCTCTGGGTGGGTATCAAGTATCGTGTATCATCCGTGGAACCCAACAGTGACCAATGACCCAAAACACACAGCAAAAGTGGTGAAGAAATGGTTAGCAGACAACAAAATTAACGATTCAGAGTCCTGACTTGAATCCAATTGAGAATCTGTGGAGGGAGCTAAAGATTAGGGTGATGGCAAGAAGACCCTCCAACCTGAAAGATTTGGAGCGCATTGCTAAAGATGAATGAGTAAAAATTCCTGTGGAGACATGCAAACAGCTGGTCTGCAGTTATAGGAAACGTTTGATTGCTGTAATAGCCAATAAAGGCTTTTCTATTGATTATTGATAAAGGTATGAATAATTTTGGACTGGACACTTTTTGCTCAAATGTAAATAAAAGCTCAGAAATGTATTTATTTTTCTCCACAATAATGCCTCTTGTACATTGTTTTAGCTTTGGGGAGACACCTATGTCATTTTCCATAAAAAAAATTACTTGCTGGTTGAATAAAAGTAGTTTTAAGTCAAAATTTGCCAGGGGTATGAATAATTATGGGCAGCACTGTATCTCCGATGTCCTTTTTGCTTTTTACATTTACACGTACATCACTCTCCACTTAAAGCCTGGGACCCACTAACAGCGCTTTTCTGAGTGCTGATTTGAAAAGCTCTTGCTAATGTAATACTATGGGTGTGATCCCACTTGAACGATGTGATTTAAAAAAATAAAAACCCATAGCATTGCATTAGCAAGCACTTTACAAATCAAAAGCATGTAGAAAAGTGCTGCTAGTGGGTTCCAGGCCGAACACTTTTATTAACGTGCTGATAAAGAAAGTACTGATTGCAATTGCCAGCATTTTTTTGAGTGCACAGTCTGTTGCCCCCTATGTCTTCCATACACTTACAATGGCAGGAAAAGCTTTTGTCACTTCTGATTTACTCTATAATTCCTTATGTCACACTGAATGAATTCTGTTCTTTAAATTGTCATGTTGGCCAAACACAAGACGATATGGGCAGGCAATCGATGGCACTCTTGATCTTCAGTGATTGAATTGGCAGGAAATTCAGTGTATGATAGCTAAGGGACTAGCACGTGTGTGATAGCTAAGAGACTAGCACTCTCTCCTTACTC
The DNA here is from genome assembly GCF_040937935.1 of Hyperolius riggenbachi. Classification (NCBI taxonomy): domain Eukaryota; kingdom Metazoa; phylum Chordata; class Amphibia; order Anura; family Hyperoliidae; genus Hyperolius; species Hyperolius riggenbachi. The sequence continues at coordinate 447,632,177 of NC_090647.1, read as the reverse complement.
ACTCTGAAAAGGTGTGATAATGTCAGCTGCTGATTTCCATGTTTATAAATGATTAAATGTTGTAAATTCACAAAAAAATTGCAGTTTTCTGGAGAACGTTTCTGGCAAATTTTGTAAGTTCACAAAAAAGTCAGTTTTCTGGCAAACAGCCTGTTCGTTATGGTAAAAAGAGGCCTTTAAGATGCACAGATTTAAATTATGTGCTGTCAGTTTTGTGTTGCTGAACCACCTGAGTTACAGCATTGGTTGGACAGAATTAGAAGTCTTTTAGCATCGATTTTTTTTTTAATCATTTTTTTCTGCTCTGCCCTGCATTTCAAATAAAAACAAACTGTCCACTTCCATTACTAGAGCAAAAAATGCTCTGCATAAGGCGTATTACTATTATTATAATGTGTATTTTTAAAGCGCTGATATCTTCAGCAGTGCTTTAGGCCTGGAACCCACTAGGAGTTCTTTTCTAAGCCATTTCTGAGCACTTATGATTTGAAAAGCTCTTGCTAATGTAATGCTATGTGTGTGATCCCACTTGAGGGATGCGATTTTTTTAAATCCCCCATAGCATTACATTAGCGAGAGCTTTACAAATCACTAGCGCTTAGAAACAAGTTGCTAGTGGGTCCCAGGCCTTACAGAATGTTGTGAGGTCATCAACTGTCTCTCAAAGGCGCTTACAAGGTCAATTTGGAGGGAACCAATTAACCTATCAGTATGTTCTTGGGATTTGGGAGGAAACTCATGCTAACATGAGGAGGACATATAGACTCCATGCATATAGTGTATTGGCTCACATTTTTACCCAGGACTCCAGCGCTGCAAGGCAAGACTGCTGTGCATTTCGGTGTCATCCATAGTATAGTAAATAAAACATATATGATTCAGATTTTATGATCAGTCGCTAGAGACCAGATGTTTGTAGATGGGTACTCTGCTGTCACATAACATCTGAAGAAAACTAGCCAATCATCTTCTGTGTTCTGAGATGAACAGACCTAGCACATTCTCGCTTTCAATGTTTGCACTAGGTGCATAACTGGTCATGTTGATTTTATAATAGCTAGCAATGATGGGAGGATCTTTACCAACCAACAGGTTATGTGAAACCAAAGTGACAGTTGTGAGGCTATGCTGGTAAGTGATTCTTAGAGGCGCCTGCACAGTTGAAAGGACCATCATTTTAGGACACATGTCGAACTCCAGGCCTGGAGGGCCAGATCCATACCAGTGTTTAGGATAGACTGAGAAAGAGAGGAATGTGGTCTACCTGATGGACCACACCTTTCCTGATTCAGACCTATCAATTAATTTGAGCTGTGTCAAAAATGTGTGAGGACCTCGGCCAGTTTAACATCCCTGAATGTGAAATATTTCCTGGCTAAGGGCTTTAAGAAGTAACAAACAGCAAGCACATACATGTCTCTCTGGCCTGCAGAGCCATCAAATTGTACCCCTGAGTGGTTTCTCCACGTTGCATTATGTATGGCCCTCTCTAGACCACCAGGGAAACTATATTAGAGGTGAAGCAGCAGATCACCTGGGAAGCCATATGGGGAGGGGGGAAGCACTAGACACTAGGAAACTGTTTAGGGGTGAAGGGGGGCATTAAACACCAGGAAACTGTATAGGGTGGTCACTTGACACCAGGGAACTGTTTAGGGGTGTGAAGGGGCAGCACTAGACACCAGTGAACTGTTTAATGCTGGGAAGGGGACCACTAGACACCAGGGAACTATATAGGGAAGGGAGGGGACCATTAGACAACAGGGAACTGTATAGGGAGGGAGGGAGCCATTAGACACCAGGGAACTTTACAATGGAGGGAGGTGGACGCTAGACATTGAGGTTGGCCCAATGTTCAATTTCAGCTCACTTTGAATTTGAGCTTTACACCCCTGAGCTAGCATTGTTTTTGCAGTCAGGAACCGCTAAAAAATTGGCAATCTTTCAGCTTAATTAGCCGCTGAATTTATGTAGTTTAACAGCTAACATGTTATTTTATCTTATCCAATTTTAGTAACTTTCCATTCCTTTTCAGAAAATGTAACAGATTTTTACCTTCACACATATTCTATTAACGTTATATGGCAAAATCAAAATAAGAAGCATTTGCATGTGCAAACACAGAGAGTTGGAAGTGATTTATCCTTTATTTATTTTAATCAATGCCGGCTAGAATGCAGCACCTACTGACTGAAATAAGGGATTGCTGATTCAGATTGCATGTGGGCAATTTTACTAACTTATCAGAAAGGACAAATGAATATGTGGTACCCCAGCTATAGTTTTGCTGTTAGGGAGTGTATTGCTGTCTTAAAAGGGTGTGTTGCTTTATAGCAGGCTTTCTCAACCAGGGTTCCCTGGAACCGCAGGGTTCCTTGAGGACTCTGCAGGGGTTCCTTGGCATTTTACCCCATCGTGGGGGAAGTATAACAGAGCACACTATAATAGGTGGTACTGTAACAAGAAGCACTAAATTGGGGGGTCAGGAGACAGTATAATGAGTGGCAGTGTAATAGGAGATAGTGTAATTAGCAGCTTAACCTACTTTAAGACCATGCCTCCTAAAAATAAATGTAGGGGTTCCTCGAGACCAAAACATTGTTTGCAGGGGTTCCTTGAAATCCAAAGGTTAATCTTACCTGTCTGACGTTTTCTTCGTCCGTCCCTCGGCAACTATCCAGATTTCTCCCAGATCGGATTTGAGCAGCCCTAGATTTTTGTACAGACTCCACAGCCCTGAATTAAGTGAAGCTCACAATGAATATCTGAGTCTAGTTGCACCTTACCTGGCTTGCTCCTCTCCTTAAAGTGGACCTGAACTCTTAAACAAGATAGAAGGAAAACATAGCGAAATGCACCCTGTATGTATTTATATAGTTGAGCCTGTCTAATTCCCCTTCATCTGTGACTAATCACAAGTTCAATTTGTTCTCTCAGCTGTGTCAGCTGGCTGCCAGACAGAGTAGCTAATTTGTGAACACAGGATATTAACCCTATGTCTGCTTCCATGAAAGCAGGAAGTAGACACACTGCAGATTTATTGCAGGATTGGTATCAGCTGTAACAAAAAAATGTTTTCTTTAAAGGTTATTATGCTGTTGCTTATCTTTTAGAGCTGAGAGGAAGTTCTGAGTTGAGGTCTGCTTTGGGCTTAGTTGACATTATAAATCGCAAGCACTGATCGCTTTTTTAAGCAATTTTACCAGCGTTCTTTGAGTGATTTGCGTTTTTTGTAAGCGCTTTTATTTTGGGATTTGAGCTTTTCTGTTTGCAGACAATCAGGAAGTGAACTCTTTGACCTGGGCTGGAACTGAATATCTATGATGTAATTTATAATGAAAAGTGCGTTTTAAAAAACGCTCATAGTGAACAAGCCCTTAAAGCACACTTGACCTGAGGCAATGGGTATCATTCATAAAGAGGCTGTCGGTAGTGCGGGAAAACACCGTTCTTCTCCGCAACCGGTACTTTAGACTTCTGGGGGGGCATTCATAAAGAAGTGTGTAGGTGCGGTGGCAGTGCGGAGATTCCCCGAACTAGGCTGGCGGTAGGCAGGCGTTAGGCAGGCGGAGACACGCGGAAGCTGCCGAGTTGATACATTTCTCCGTGTTCCGCTCGGCTGCAGCTGCCTGGGAGGTCTGTGTGTCTCCATTCACTTGCATTGGTATCGCCACATCAGAGGGAGCGGGACTTTCCGACCTGACACCGCTGGCGGTATTCTTTATGAATTAACATTTTGCTACATTTGTTCCGTTAATCACCGCACAAGGCGGTGATTTATCACTCTGCTCGGTATGTCTTTTTTTCATGCGGAAAGAGCCTTTATGAATGCTGACTTTGCCGAGTGGTCGGTAAAGTCAGCTGTTTTTAGCATTTCCGCATGCGGAAATGCTTTATGAATGATACCCAATGTAAGTTAAGCACCCAGGTATGATCATGCTGGATCCACATACCTCTGTACTTTGTTCCTCTAACACCTGCCACCCAACCCCCTTTCCTGTTCCCATAATCACACCTTCAAAATTTCAATATTTTTCACTGAAGTCAAATTTTCAGATCGAGGCAGACAATTGGCTTCAATTCATCAAGCATTACCGCATTCGGTAATGCTGAAAACAGCTGACTTAACGAAGCACTTTAGAAAATGTTAATTCATCAAAGCTGTTACCGAATGAGAAGCTGAAATGACACAGCAATGAGATAAATTACCGACATGTGCTCAACAAATGTTAATTCATCAAGGTTCCCACATTCGCTAACACATTCGGTGTTTATCTCAAGCTCTCCCCTGTCGTTACAGGCTTCCAAAGCCTTCTGTGTGAATGTTTTCATGATTAGCAGGAGCAGGCAGCCAATAGAAACAGCCCCTGTTCTCCTGCAAGTACAGCTGATAGGTCACACAGGCTTCTCCACACAAGCTTTCAGACCCCCCAAGCAGTGAGCAGAGAGAACGGGTCAAAATATATCCCCAGATTCCCTTCGGTGGTGTAACCCTTTCAGGCCCTGTTTGATAATGCAAAGATGCTGGTGGTGAAATCACCAAGCATGGCATTTGTAATGTCTCCAGGAAGTTAATCTACGTTGTGGCAAATAAATAAAATGTTAAGAAAGACTGATCGACAGATTCAGAGCAGCAGAGGCAGTATAAATAACAGTAACTATAACACCTTTACATCACAAAGGGATGTCTGGATGCCTTCTATTGTTATCAGCTTGTAACAACACACGGACATTCCAAGCTGCTCTGCACCACTCTGCAGTTATCGAACAGCCTTTGATGAATTGAAGCCTAGTAGTTCGGTAACTTAACGAACCTCTACCACACATGGGAAAATATTGATGAATTAGCACAGTGAAGTGTAAAATACCGAATGCGGTATTTTAAGGACTGGGGTTTTGTTATCGAACACCCTTTGATGAATTGAAGCCAATGTTTCCTCCTATCACCCTCATATTTTCTCGCCGGCAAAACGCCCTAGTGTGAATGGGCCCTCAAAGTTAGATGTTTACCTATATAGGGGATGCCTCTAGAATCTGGACTGAAACCTCCTTGGTCTTCCTACACCCCTTATGCACTGAGACCCTCTGAACAATCTTCAACATGAAAGTTGAAGATTGTTCGCAATCGTACTTTACTATCACGCTTTTCTCCTGGCAGACTGAAAGCACTATAGCTGCAGCCACTAGGACACTCAGTAGGCAGTAGCAGTGTAAGGGAGTCTTGCCCAAGGTCTCCTACTGAATAGGTGCTAGATTACTGAACGGGCAGAGCTGAGATTTGAACCCAGGTCTCCTGGCCCTTAACCAGTGCACTATCCAGCCACTCTGTGTCCCAGCTGGAAGCGGAGGGATTGTGGAGATTCGAAAAAACCTCTGGAGAATCCAGAGGCTTCTCCCTACTGTCACTTTTTTTTTTTTTACATTCACGTTTTTTTCAAGGAGTGATTATGGGGATCAGGTGGAACGGGGAGAGGAACAGAGAATGCATAGAAATGTTTAGTCTTGTCAGGTAATCTCTGTAGAATCCTACACTGTAGTGGTTGCAAGTCTTTTTCATCACTTTACTCAGATCACTTGTGGGGCTGAATAAATCCATGAATAAACCTGTGACTGCATCTGAACAAAACACGAGGCCCTACTGTTAAACCTAGCAGTTTCCTAGTAGCCAGTGGCGTACCTAGAGATCATGGGTCTCCATAGCAAAACTTTTATGGGGCCCTCAGATGTAGGCACTCTTAAGCAATGCGACCTGCCCCTACCTGATGGATATGAGTTAACCCCCTTGGCGGTATGAAAAATACCGCCAGGGGGAAGCGCAACAGTTTTTTTTAAATTTTTTTTTTTTTTATCATGTAGCGAGCCGAGGGCTCGCTACATGATAGCCGCTGCTCAGCGGCATCCCCCCGCCCGCTTCGATCGCCTTCGGCGATCACCGATCAGGAAATCCCGTTCAAAGAACGGGATTTCCTGGAGGGCTTCCCCCGTCGCCATGGCGACGGGGCGGGATGACGTCACCGACGTCACCGACGTCGGGACGTCATTGGGAGTCCCGATCCACCCCTCGGCGCTGCCTGGCACTGATTGGCCAGGCAGCGCTCGGGGTCTGGGGGGGGGGGGGCCGCGCGCCGCACCGGATAGCGGCGATCGGGCGCGCGGCGGCGGCGATCGGGGTGCTGGCGCAGCTAGCAAAGTGCTAGCTGCGTCCAGCAAAAAAAAAATTAAGTAAATCGGCCCAGCAGGGCCTGAGCGGCACCCTCCGGCGGCTTACCCCGTGTCACACACGGGGTTACCGCCAAGGAGGTTAATTGGGCTATTTACATTGTCATGCAATCCACACTGCACATAGTTTATGGGCACTGAGACAAACTTTAAGGCCTTCTTTCCACGAACTGTTGAGCTGTGTGCTCAGCAAGCAGTTATCAGGCAGAAGTAAGCAGTAAGGCCTCTTTTCCACAAACTGTTTACAGGCAGTGAAATGCCTCTCAAACTCTCACAACTGCTTGCTGCTGCCTGGTAACTGCTTGCTGCTGCCTGGTAACTGCTTGCTGCTGCCTGGTAACTGCTCACTGCTGCCTGGCAACTGCTTGCTGAGCACACAGCTCAAAAGTTCGTGGAAAAGAGGCCTTATGTAGCAAGAAGCAGTTATTAGGCAGCTGTGTGCAGTTGAGAGCGTTTGAGAGACATTTCACTGCCTATCAACAGTTTGTGTAAAGGAGGCCTAATGCTGGGGATACACGGTACGTTTCTGTACCGTGTATCAAAACGCTGATGCTGGGAGCTGATAATTTCCGACAGGTCTGATGACCCGCCGGATCGATCCCGCGGGCGGACAATAGCGAAGAGTCGAGCGGAAGATAAGGAAGCGCCCACGGGACGAGCGGGAATCGATCCGGACGGCGGCGGGGACGCGGTGGGAGTCGATCCAGCGACTAATCGAGCCGCCAGGTC